>NW_019154096.1:46766043-46934719 GCF_002288905.1 Enhydra lutris kenyoni
GGGGATAAAAATATATGTTTATAAAAAATAAAATTTAATAAAAAAAAAAAAAAGAAATCACCTCCTCAAAGAGGCCTTCCCTGACCATCTCATCTAATAAGTACCCCACACCCTGCCTGCCGCCATTTTTTATCCCAACAAATTGAATTACGCATTTGCCCACTCTCTGGTTTCTTATCTCCCCCACCAGACTGTAAACCACATGAGGGCAGAGCTTTTGTGAGTCTGATTCATAGCTTAACTCCTGTAACCAGTAAGGATATGGGAGGTGATTGATAAACTTCCATGATTTGATGGCATGGTAATTAACTGTCTTGTGCCTTTCCCTGCTCTATGGTTTTAGCACTGAGCAAACTGGAGCCCAGGGTGAAGGGTGGGGAGTGGAATGCGCTGTTTGAGTTCTCCCTACACCGTCAAGCTTGACTAGCACCCCTCTACTGTCTCTCAGCCTCCGGGCTGTCCTGCAAGGGATAACTCAGGCTCACAAGGGTGCCTAATGCTCTCAGGGTGCCCTGAGCTGTGGGTGATGTTTAGATATTCCCACCACCTGAAGGAGACATGATCTGATGTCACATTCTAAGGCCTTGACTTCCCTCTGAACTTGAAACTTTAAGAAAAGAGAGGTAAAAGAGCAAAACCATTGGATGTCAATTTCTAACTTCCTGTCAAATGCCACACGGAGATCAGGTCCCATCTACTTACTCTAGCTAACAAATTTAAGATGATTTTAAAGTCACTAAAACTTTTCAAATTAGCTTTTATCAAAATAATACTTGAACACAGTTTAAAAAGTCAAATAATGCTAACAAGCTTACAACTGAAAGAAAAAAAAAAAAAACAAAAAGAAACAAAACACTGTTAGTCTTGTTTAATGCTGAGCCAAGGGGTGTGCTATTATGACATTTATTTTCTTGTATAAATTTTTAGTTTCCTGGGGCTAGTTACTGCTCATTTCTTTTCATTGTTTAGATTTCTTTGAACCTTTGGCTCAGTCTCCCCATATCCTCCAAGGCACCAACAGTGTTTCTCCGAGCAGTTTTTCCCATTAGTAAACCTGTCAGCTCTTCTCCCAGTTTCGTGTTTTTCCAGAGATGGTGCTTCTAGAGGCTTCCTTCCTCTCATTCTTCTCTAGGACCTGTGACTCTATAGATCTCTTGGCCAGGGGTAAGAAAACCAGGAAAGCTCAGAGGATAGTGACAGCTGCATCTCCTCTCCACGTTAGGTCTTGGTCCATACCATGTCTGGCCATCTTCTCTTACTTATCTCCATAAAAGAACAATGCCAACATCTTAGTCTGTATCAAAGACCGAGCATAAGTTGGATGGAGTGGCTGTAACACTCAACTTCGCCTGGGCCCTACAAATGCTATGATTTCATGCTATGATTAGATGGAATATCTTAGGCAGAATTGTGTGAGATTTTGCTTGGTTGTTGCCGAAGTAAATTCTATGGGACCCCTTAAATTTACTCAGGCCCTCAAGCTTTATGGTAACTCAGAAGATCTAATTAGGAAGAAACAGAACTTTCCAAGTATCTCCCAAATCTTGTTCCTTTCAGAGCCAGCTTTTTAAGTAGTCAGTGTCATGATTTGAAGGAAAACCGAAGGCTCCTGTCCCTGAAAGTTATCTCTACTTGGAAAAGCCTGTGTGACTTTCCATTATTATTGCTCCAGCCTCTACTACCTAAGGATCTGTTGTTGAAACTCATGTTTCTCTTGGAGGGATCACATTTTAAACCATATCTGGGTTTTTACTTTTGGGGGAATATGTATTAACTGCTTTCCAGAGAGCAGGTAGAGCGGAGAACACCTCCATGGCACTATAGCCTTCCACTCCTGCGTGGTGGGCGCTCCATGCGCAGGATGGCCAGGGGAGAGCAGGGCCACGGAGGGTGGGGGAAGCCCATCTGCAGGAACAGCAGACCCCCCGCAATTCTTCGTCTTCATCCCTCATCCAGATTTCTCACTCCCAAGTCAGGTCTGGAATTTTCTGGCTTCCTTTTGTGCCATGACAGCACAGTAAACATCAGAAGGATGAAAACAAAACAAAACAAAACAAAAAAAACATCAGAAGGATGGACTCAGGGGCACTTGGGGACTCATTCGGTTGAGCATCCACCTCTTGATCTCAGCTCAGTTCTTGATATGAGGGTCGTGAGTTCAAGCCTCTCGTTGGGCTCTAAAAAAGAAAGAAAGGAAGAAAGAAAGGAAGGATGGACTCAGCTCTTCTCCTTCTTCCCTGCCCATGGCATGGCCCCTGGAAGTGAAGATCCCTAGATTGAGCTGACTCACACCCAGAAAACTAGGAAGAAAGTCTTACAAGGACGCCAGCACCCCCCTGTGGCACCCTGATAACAGGCATCTGCCCTGCCACCCCGAAGCTGTGGCTCTAGTCTCTCTGGTTCCCTTTGGCCACGGCTGGACCAGAGGCTCAGCCCATGGCCACAGCTATGGAGAACCAGAGCTGGCTGCAAATCTCCCAACTTCAAATTAGCCCAGACAGGAGGACTGGTCCTCCAACTCAAACTCACCCCCTTTGTAAAGAGGACAATTCAGGGAAAGCTCATTCAAGTCCAGTGCAGTTTGGGCTTTGTAGGACATTACACAGCCTTGGTTCCATGTTGGTGTCATCCTCCTTGTCTCTGTTGGCTCCTCTCTCCCCTCTGGCTCTCTCTCCCCATCTCTCTTAGTCCCTTCCCTGTCTCTCTTGTTTGTTCGTCTCTCATGTTCTTCATACACAATTTTCCTTTCCCAAAATCAAGGAAGCACCAGAACAATGAGACAAACCTCAATGCTGAAAGGTCTCTGCTGGGAAACTTGGCATTAGCTCTACAGATGTGTGCATGTTCATTTTCTGATCATTTCATGTCATGTGGAGGAGCTTCAAGAGTCCTGGTCCATTATCCTGTGAGGATGTGGACCCTGTTACCTTTCTGTGCCCCTCCCCTGCATGACTGAGTGCATGAATTAACACCATGGGGCTTTGCCCTCCAGGTTCTGTCTGTGACTATAACCTTGAGCTTTTCTTAATATTTATTAAAAGCTTAGTTGAGCCTAACTATAAATCAAAGTGACAATATAACCATGCAGAGGAAAACAAAGAACCCATCCAAGGAACTTGTGAATACAGTACTCTTACTGAACATCCTTGGTGGGATGTAGGCCAAGGATTACTGAACTGTAAAAATCTTCCCCTTAACTTGGGCAGTTTGTGGTCAGGAGAGATTGTGGTAAAGTAATTCCTAAACTATTTTGAGTATATTGTAGTAAGTGAGTGAATAGATTGCTATTCGGGGGAGTCAGGATTTTATTGTTGGAAAAGGGAGGTATGACTATGGAACGGAAAGGAGAAGAAGTACTTTTGGTGTTAGATTAGATTTGGAAGTAATCGTACATTGAGAATAGGTATGTATTTCCTAGTTCTGTTCACTCCAAAGCCTGGAAACAATGACACTCCAGTGGTAATGAGCTTGAAGGCTACCAGAACTCCTTGGGGCTAGAGAAGGGAGAATATAAGGTGGGTCTGGAATGTCTTGTCATGCCAGTAAGGTAAGTGTTCAAAACCTTGAGGTGATGTCAACACAACGTAGGAGCCATCTCAAAGGAGCTCATATTGGTGAAGTTTGGGTCATCTGGAACATCAAAAAGAATGGTGAAAGTCAAAAATAGTAACATCAAATAAAAGATCAATGAGTCCATTGAACTATTCAAATAATAATAATAACAATAATAAAAAATGTGGGGTGAGATGGGAAAGCTTTTCATAGAAAAATGCCACCAAAAAATGTAAAAGAAACAACAGAATTAGGACATGGGTCATTTTCCAGTCACCATTCAATAACTGAAACAAGTAAAGGTTCATCAGTGGGTTGTCAACCACTGGATAAAACTATTAGGGCATAGGATGTTCAAATAGTCTCAAAATATCATTGTATTATTAGAGTCTACTTATTAGAGGGGAAAAAAAGTACCTTTGTGTCAAGAGTGATCAAACTTATCATCTAAAATGAGACAGACTGACCATGTGTGTCTTCTGATGTAAGGACAACACAGGTCACCTCTGTAGTATTTTGCCCAAACATTTAATTTGAACCTAATCATGAAGAGACAATAACATTTAGAAAGAAATCGAAATTTGAGGGCCATTCTGCAAAATAACTCGCCTGTATGCTTAAAAATTATCACTATCATGGAAGACAGAAAAAGCTGTGATCACAACTAAATGCAATGTGTGATCGTAGATGGGATCATTACTATTTTAAAAAACTTATAAAAGGCACTTGGGCGATAATTTGGGACCTTTGAATATGGACCCTAGATTAGATAACAGTACAGTATTGATGTGAAATTTCCTGACTGTGACGGTTATATTGTGTTTAGGGAGCACAACGTTCATATTCTGTGGAAGTAAATGCAGAGGTACTGAGCTCTGAAGTTCTGTGATGCCTGCAGCATACTCCCAAGTGAAGAGAATGGAGGAAGAAAGCAAATAGTCGGGCACAAATATGATAAAACATTAGCTGAGTTTTCTAGATAAAGAGTATATAGATGTGCGTTGCATTATTTTCTTCACCTTTTCTATAGACTTGAGAATTTTTAGGAAAGGAAGTATTTGGGGGGGAAGCAAGCTTAGGGCTACAAACAAATGCATAGGGTCCTGTTTGACGCCATCCACTTCATCCAGCTGAGCTCATAGTTGAGGCTTGGTCAGGGTTGTTGCCTCAGACAGGCACACTTTCTGGGAACAGAAAAAGGAAAAGGGATTTGAACCTTCCAGGAGATCAGTTCCTGACTGCCAGGTGCCTCTGATGGACTCAGCTCACCTGCCTGGGACCTGGTGTTGGGAGGTTTCTCACCCTGGGCCCCTGAGCCCCAGCCTCTGCCTTGGAATGGCTATTTCTGAGGAAATCTAAAATGTCTGAAACCTCTAAAACAAGTTCTCATAGATCAGCTCTCCAGAGCACTGCATTCCCACAGGAATATTCCGGAATTCTAAGCTGGGATCCATGGCAGTGTGCCCTAAACCCAGCTGCTCCTCATAATCACCCGAGGACTTGTTAAGCTGCCGATTTCTGGGCTTTACCTTCCATGTTCCTGATTCCCCGTCAGTCTGAAGGGTGCCCCAGAATCAGTATTTTTAAGAAAATGCCCAGTTACCTTGAATATGGAAATAGGGGTTGACATCTCAGGGCAGTGACCTCTGAGGAGCTTTCCGACTCTAGGTGTATCTCTACCTAAAAATGGAGAATAAAAGTAAAGACACACTAAAGAAACTTCCTTGATCGATCTTGTCATCTGATGGTAAAAATCTCTGTCTGATTGAAAAACCTGCAATGAAAATAATAGTCTGTGCATGGGAGTGGATTGAATAGTTGACCCACAGCATGGGTCTCGAAGTTGGAAAGGTCACTTTCAAATGTCGCAGACACCAAGTGTTTGGATCAGGAACGTGGTCTGGGTGACTTCCAGGCAGAGCCCGCCTCTGCCAGGCTGGCAGGTTCTCAGCAGGACCCAGCCCCTGTCGTCCCTGGCTTCTGAGAGCACAGTTTTTCTCTGCCATGTGGGACAGAAACTGTCTTGGTCTAGAAATTCAGCAAAGTACTGAATATATCTGTGAAAGCGAGCAGTCTGGAATCAGGGACGATTAACACTCAAAGAAATGAGAGATTGTCATGTTCCCTTCTCTGACCACTTTAGAGGTGGGAGTGCTGAGGTCTAAGCTCTGTCACATAGCTGGGAAGTGTCACATGGGTCTCTAACCAGGACTCAGAGTTCAGGAGGCTGCAGTGCACTCCAGCCAGGGTCTTTCTAGCTTCTCTCACTTTGGTCCAAAAACCCCCCATTTTTTTTTTTAAGATTTTATTTATTTATTTGTTAGAGAGAGAGAGCGAGCAAGCACAGGCAGGCAGAGAGGCAGGCAGAGGCAGAGGGAGAAGCAGGCTCCCTGCTGAGCAAGGAGCCTGATGTGGGACTCGATCCCAGAACACTGGGATCATGCCCTGAGCTGAAGGCAGCCGCCCAACCAACTGAGCCACCCAAAAACCCCCCATTTTTAGGCGTATATGAAGATAATAAAAGTCAAGCATTGGGTGAAATGGAAAATACTGAGAGGGCAATTTAGGCCAATTTCTCTATGGGAAAAATGTGCCTAATAATTTGTGGAATTTTCCTCCCTTTATTTCTTCCTTGGCGCTTTCTCTACAAATTAACGCTTTTAGTGTCTGCTTGTCCTTAAAAGACAACAATGTTTAGGACCTTGTGATAATGGAGATGATTTCTTTTGCTATCAGATTTTGCCTGATTTGAGCATACTAAAATTTTAAAAAAAGAAACAAACAAACTCACCTGGAAAATCCTTTAAGATTATTACTTTGTAACTCAATTTAAAAATGGTTATTTAGGGATGCTTGGGTGGCTCAGTCAGTTAAGCATCTGACTTTGGCTCAGGTCATGACCCCAGCGTCCTGGGATTAAGTCCCACATTGGGCTCCCTGCTCAGTGGGGAGCCTGCTTCTCCCTTTGCCTGCCACTCCTCCTGCTTGTGCTCACGTGCTCTTTCTCTGACAAATAACATCTAAAAAAAAAATGGATATTTAAAATTCATTCATCAAGTTTTTATGTGCTAGGTACTGGGAATAGGGATATAGCAGTGAACAAACACACTGAAAATCTACAAGCTCTTCCCTCTTAGAAAGTATAATCTAGTGGATAAAATATTAGAGGTGAATCTAATAGGCAAATTGTAGTTATTGTCTAAATATATATAACTTTAAATGTTAACCATCAAACACAATCATATTACTTGAAAACAATGTTACATCTAATATGTTCTTGTTCTTAGACAAGACTGTGCAATTATAAGATACTAGATAAAATCATTGTGTATATTTGCATGTCTGTGTTGAATTTTTAAAAACTAAAAGCAGAAAAAAGTGAACCTATTTAAGTCTTAAGTGTCCTAGCAATTTAATTTCTCTTCAGTGGGGCTTCCAGAATTTAAATGGATTAAGTGTTTTCTTTGGGCCAAAGTGGTGGGGCAGTAGACACTTGTCCTTAGAGTTGGGGGGAGTCTACTCAGAATCCTTTTGGTTTCCAAGAACATAGACCAACTTGAGTATGTTCCAGAAAAGGGGCCTTCGTTATGAGAATCCAAAAGGAAAACACAGTAAAATCTGTGGTAAAGGGCCCAACACAGCCACATTTCTTTAGGACTAGGATGGAAAACCCTAGAGCCATTAGAAAGAGGGCTTATCTCTGCAAGGGTCTGTCTGTCTCTCTTCTTCCTCTCTAATGGCTTCTTGGCTTTTCTCAGCACATCTACTCTCCCCTTCTCTCCTTGGCTTTCCTGCGTGGTTTCAGTTTCTCCTTTCTCCCAAATCTCACCTTGCACATAACCATAATGGCTAGCCCTGTGTTCATTCTCCTGGGTTTTCAATGGTAGTGCTACCACTACAGACACCTGACCATTTCCTTTGGAGGCTCTTCGTTTAAATTCTCAAGAGAGGAAACCTTATTCTCTTGAGCTGGGCCCTACCAGGTATAGCTGGTTTATGGATGGTTGCTGGCTGGCTTATGGATGGTCCCCTTATTGGGTCAGATATCATTCCTGGTCCAATTAGTATATGTGCTGCTGAAGCGAGCACATTCCTGGTCCAATTAGTCATGGCTAAAGTCAGATGGCGTTGAAGTGACTGTTGAGGGCTATCTTGAAGCCTGTGGGGGCCTGTTGGGAACAGCACTCCCAAAATGACAAATATGTTTGGAAAGCGGTCATCCAAGGTCATTTTTGCTGGCTATAATGGCGGCGGGGGGGGGGGGGGAGGGGGGGGGTCTCTGGAACCAGAGGGAGCACACAGCTTTTCTTAAAGTGGGAGGTGTTTATCCTTAAGATGAAACTGAATTCTGTCTAGGCAAGAGATGTGCTTATGTGTACAAAGCAAAGAACAACACAGTGACTCCTGGTGGCAAACTGAACAAAACCAGAGTAATCTAGGGAAAAGTAACTCATGTTCATGGAAACAGTGGTATGGTTTGTGCCAAATTCCAAAGCAACCTTCCTCCTAAAGCCACTGGGCACAAGATCCGTGTAATGCTGTACCCTTCAAGGATTTAAACTTAGTGAAAAGTAAATAAAGGTGTAGATTTGTTCTTTTGTATTTTTGTTAAAAAGAAAGAGAAATGACTGTTGAGGGCAGCGGCACTTGTAAATGAAGCAGATTCATCCAGAAGGCAGTGTTTGTGAATAGGCACTCTGAAACCATTTTAGTACTGTGGTGGTGTTTCTTCTCACATCAGAATCTTGGGGACACCCATGGCTGTTCCTGACCCCCATGGGTGTTGTGACCTACCCAAAGTCAGGGATGGAGGTTGGAGAAGCCAGAACTGGATCCAGGAACCCAGTCTTTTGTGGTTGTTGTTGTTGTTGTTGTTTTTAAATCCTAGTTGTCTGTGAACACAAATGAAAGTAAAACCAAGAAGGGAGAGCTCCCTCCTTTGGATTCCCTGGCATCCCTGCTCTGGAATCCGTGTGTAACCCCAGATATCTGGGTTCAGGGTAAGCTTGGGCCAGAGTGAACCCTTGGTGGTGATTAAAAGAAAAAGTGCTGGGGCGCCTGGGTGGCTCAGTGGGTTAAAGCCTCTGCCTTCGGCTCGGGTCATGATCCCAGGGTCTTGCGATCGAGCCCCGCATCAGGCTCTCTGCTCAGCGGGGAGCCTGCTTCCCCTCCTCTCTCTCTGCCTGCCTCTCTCTGGCTACTTGTGATCTCTGTCTGTCAAATAAATAAGCAAAATCTTAAAAAAGAAAAAAGAAAAAGTGCTCTATGTGGATAATTTTTAGGCTGACTGTCATGGTGGAACATGAGTCTGGGAAGACTTGTTGGCAGACTTCTGTTTAGAATGGGATCATGATCTGGATCCACGAAGAGCAGATAGATTTGGTTTGATCCTTCTAGAGAAGAGGGCTGGGGCCATAGAAAAATTGAAGAGGCCCCAAATTAAGCCCAGGGTGTTCTTTTCAGAGAGAGGTTAGCTGAGAATTACATCTTAGAAGCCCAGGTGCGTTTATGAGGAGATGGAACATTGAGTATTTGAGGAAAACCAGGAAAGCCATTGAAAGCCTGCTGTGTTTTTGATCAGGTGGAATCACAGATGATAGGTTTCATAAGGCCAGTAACTGACAAGGCCGGTGCTGGCTGTGCAGGTGGGCGAACAAGAAGTTGAGTGTACAGACTTTGGTGTCAGACAGAACATTCTGGAATAGACATTCATTTTCTTCATCTGTAATATGCAGATAATATCTAATTCTCAGGGATGTTAGAGAGCTAATATTATGTTATCTGTAAACTAGAAATGTTCACTGTTATTATACAGTCCTTGTCATCAGAATATTTGTTCATGACCATTGATAAAACACATTACCATGCAATATTTCACTTGGCTTTTGCCATTTGGAACTGCATTTTCTGATCATAGCAATGAGCAGAAGTTAGGGCAGAAGAAAATCGCTTTCACTACTTCCTTTGAAGTTACCTTTTTGGAATTTACTTTAATCCAAGCTCAGAGCTTCTGTGCTGGAGTTGAGGGCTGAAACCCCTGGGGAAGACAGGACTTGACTAGAATTTCACACTAGAGCTCTGAATCTCTGATATAAAAGTTTTTCTTATGAGATATGTTTTTGGTGGGAAGGTTGGGAATGGGGGAGAGGAAGACATAAGCCTAAAGGAAACAAAGTGAATAAAAAGAAGGCAAGGGAACCACAGACCAAGTCCTCACTTTGTACTTAAGACTAGCTCAGCCTAAGAGTTTCTCAGAAGGTGCTCAGTTGAATTCTAGAACCTCTCTGAGAAATTTATAATGCAAACTTGTTCTGAGAAGTCCTGCAGCCAAGAAACCCACACTGCTGTTAGCCCAGCATTCCTGTTTCATTGCCCACTGAGCTCCTTTTTATTTTTCTAAAGATTTTATTTATTTGAGAGAGAGAGAGAGAGTACAAGCAGGGGTGAGGGGTAGAGGGAGAGAGAGAAGCAGACTCCGTTGAGCAGGGAGCCCAACATGGGACTTGATCCCAGGATCCTGGGATCATGACCTGAGCCCAAGGCAGATGCTTAACCAACTGAGCTATGCGCCCCTCACAGGCTCCTTTTTAGACAAAGATCTCATCAGCCTCGTAAGAAACTAGGGAATTCTGCTCTACATCTAGTCAAGGAAGGGTACATCCAATGCTAACTTCTGTTTTCTCCCTTTGACTTATCTAGACACCTTAGAGAAGACTGGGTTAGACAAAGAAGGTAATTATCTTCAGATGTGTGGAAGGCTGGCACTTCGGACAGTGGGATTTAGATTTGTTCTGTATAGCTCCAAAGAACAGAGCAGGGGTCAGTGGCTAGATTCTTGGACAGCAGACTTGACTTCTGAATGTGATGGAATTTTTTAAAATTGCCTTATTTTTTAAAGAGAATTTATTTTTAAGTAATCTCCATATGAAATGTGGAGGTCAGACTTACAACCCCAAGATCAAGAGTCGCATGCTCTATTGACCAAGCCAGCCAGCCCCCCCCCCAAATTTGCCTTATCTTTTGGAAAAGGCATCATAAGCACCTTGTATAAAATAAAGTGGTAATGCCAAGTAAGCATGTGAATCAGAGGAAATGGTTGCACATTGCTGGTGATCAGGAAAGGTACAGGTGCTCTTGGGAAAGGTGATCATTTCTGTACTCCTTGGCCTAGCCCTCCACCTTGAAGGATTTACCCCAGAGGAATTGTTATGCATCAGGAGATGTACACAAGAACGTTCTGGGAAGGAACATCGTGAGAGCATCAAAGTGGAAATGACCATGTCCACCAACAGGGGAGTGGATAAATATAGTATTTTCATAAAATGGAATAATATATAGTGATGGAAGTAAAAAACCAGATATATGCAACAATATGGAAAATCTTAGAGGCTTAATGTTGATATGAAAAGAGTAAGTTATAGAAGACGGCACAAAACATGATGAAGTTTTTATAAACCCCAAATCAAGCCAAATGAAACAATATATTGCTTAAAGCTGTATCTGTATGGTAAAATTATTCTTAAAAGATAGTAAGAGACCGCATTGTTCATAATGACCAAAAGAGAGAAACAGCCCAACAGTCTTTCAGCTCTGATAAGTGATAAATATGGTATATCCTTTCAGCTGATAGGTAATAAAATATGGCACATCTATATGATGGAATATTATTTGGTGATAAAAGGAAGCAAAATAATTGATACATGCAGCAACATGGATGAATTTTGAAAACATTATGCCAAGTAGAGGGGATGCCATTTGTTTGAAATTAACGAATAAATCCAGAGAGAGGGGAAGTAGATTGCTGGTTGCCTAAGGGCTGGGGTGGGGGCTTTTGGAGGGAATGGGGAGTGACAGTTAATGGGTGTAGGGCTTTTTGGGGAGTGATGAAATGTTTTAAAATCAAGTCTAGGAATATACAAAAACCCATCAGTTTGTACACTTTATTTTTTTTTTTAAAGATTTTATTTATTTGTCAGAGAGAGAGAGAGGGAGAGAGAGCGAGCACAGGCAGACAGAATGGCAGGCAGAGGCAGAGGGAGAAGCAGGCTCCCTGATGAGCAAGGAGCCCGATGCGGGACTCGATCCCAGGACGCTGGGATCACGACCTGAGCCGAAGGCAGCCGCTTAACCAACTGAGCCACCCAGGCGTCCCAGTTTGTACACTTTAAATGGGTGAATCGTATGGTGTGTGAGTTATAGCTCAGTAAAGTTACAAAAAGTAGTAAGAGAATAATAGGCATGAAATCCAGGAAGGTGTTAACTTGTGAGAAAAGAGGAAATATACGTAAGAATGGGGTAGAGGAAGAGCCCACCGGCAGCCTTAATGGTGCTGAAAATGTTCTAGTGGCAAGGTCCGCTCTCTGGGGGTATTTGTCTGCATTTTTTATTTTAAAAAACTATACTACACCGCCTGCATATACATTGCACATATTCTTCTGTAGATGTCAAACAATCCATAATAAAATTTTAATAAAATAATAAAATTTTAATCTAAAATATACAGAAAGGCATCAGTAAAACTAGGTCTTACTTCGCTTGCTAGTTTGGAGGCAGCCACTATCGTCTGTTTCTTCTGTGTCCTTCCAGAAAATAGGTGTGTTTACAAACATGACACATGGATACATCTCCAGAAGGGCCCGCATGCTCTTCACACTGCTCGCACAGTTTCAGAGAAAAACTTGCAGAACTTTCGAAACCTGCATACAGAATGGCCTTTGTTGTGTGACTGGCTGGGAGGTGTTCAATCCTACTGGGGAAATATGCATGTTCTGACTTTACACTAGCCCTGGTTAGCCTTGCAGCTGGGTCCTTTGTTGCATTCAGGCCTGTGAAACAAAAAGTCCACCTCATCTAGAATGGTACCCCTTCATTATCCTGTATCCCCAACCCTCCATTACTTTACTTCCTAGCACAACCTGGCACAATATATATGCATTTGTTTTGTTGTTTGTCGTTCATCTGCCCCATTAAAAACCAAGCTCTATGACAGCAGGGACTTTGTTCCAATAGAGCTGGATTGCAAAACTTTGTATATAACGCTGCTCTGCATCTGGGCAAGTCTAGTGGTTGGATGAATTTCTACAAGTGGAATTTCCAGTTCCAAGGGTCCATACATTTTTGATTTGGAGAGACAATGCCAGCTTGGAGGGATCAGTAATGATGAGCAAAACTGAGCACAGTGGAAGAGGCTGTTCTCTGACACTAGTCATGCCTATTCAGTCCCAAGGCTTCTGTCTAGCTGTCAGTGTTGTGGCCGCTGTTCCTTCTGCAAGTGGCAAACTGGGCTGTGTGACCTGCCCGGTCCTTGAAGATTCAGAACACAATGGAAGATGCCATCCTGTTCTTGGCTAAATGCCCGACATGTTTGCAACATGAAAATATAAACCTTAAAATGTTCCATCTTAGCTCTTATTTTTAAATTTTAAAAATTCACATTATAGTGTTTTGGGGAGACAGGAGGAAGGTTTGCTTTATATTTTTTGGAACTTTTTGAAGGTAGGTGGTATAAAACATTTTAAAAAGTGTCACAGTTGTACCTTTTTAAAAAATGTGTGGTCAATTATTTGAACTTAATTTACAGAAATTAGTTTTTATATAATGACTAGGGTGTGGGGGGTAGGTCAAGAAATATTGTATAACTTATTTTTTTAAACTTTATTGGCTTCTTTTTTCCCCTTGTTGAGTCTAGTCAATAATCCACATTCTACAGCCACTCAAATGTCAAAATGTTTCAAAAACATTAAAAAAAAATCAAGAAATGAATAGAAGCGTCCTTGTTCTTTAAATTATTTCTGTGTTACCCTGAACTGTAAGTGAACCCTCCTTGCTTATAAAAGAAGCAGCTGTTCATGCAATTGAAACCATGGTTCATTACCAGCTGACCTCGGATTCAGGAGTAAAACTTCCTCTATTTTACTACGACTATTCAGACAGGGACTGGAGATAAACAATAATCAAAATCAGGATGGAACTTGACTGGGAAACCCTCTATGTTCTTTGGCAGAATTATAGCAGCTCTTGGATTGCCAGGAGTGAGGCAATGTGAAATGACCCTCAAGCATTCCCTTCTGAAATGCAGTGGGTCCAGGCTGCGAGCTCCAGCAGACAAAGGCTGATTGTAACGACTTCTTAAGCATATACTTATAGAAACATTAATTATCACCAACCCTATTTTAAACATTTATAGAGAGTCGAGATGAAAGGGCCCTTTTATATCCATTTTTATATTCCCCCTTACGAGAAAGTATGATTACAGAGTGTTGGTATTTCCCCCCCCCCTTTGGAATTCTTATTTCTGGGTCTTATTCTTAAAATACTGAATTTGGTTTGAGGCTTATGTGCTCACCATAGGAGACATGAGGAGATAGGAGGGAAAACCAGTGGGTAAGTGGATGGGATCATGGAGGAGACACGATATGGGGTGGAAGGGGTGGGCACCTGATGCGTGGAAATGACCCATTTTTGAAAGGTGGGATGCCAATCCTAGGCTGAAGTGGCTGAGGTCTAAAGCAGTGGTTCTCAAACATTAGAACCCATCAGAGCTGGGGTAGGGCTGCTTTGACAATGAACCTTAAGGGGTCCCACCCCCAGGGAATTTGATTCAGTATATCTGAGTAGTATGTTAACCAGCGCTCCCGCTGATTTGGGTGCAAGGGGCTTGTGACCACACTTGGAGAGGAAACCGGCTTGAAGGTTAATTGTTCCCAGCATGTTCCTCAGAAGACCTGCAGTCATGGGTCTACTCAGCCTGCATTTGTATACTCTCTTTCTGGAATCCAGCCCTACTGTTTTCCTCCCCTATCTCCTCCATGGCATAGTGCATCATATGCTAAAAAGTTGGCTCCAAAAATGGTCTGCAGCAGGCTATGTGTAAGGGGTTCTTGGCTGAGGCCATTCATGAAGAATGCTTCGACCTCTTGAAGTCAGTCATAATTCTTTATCGTCATAAAAAAAAAAAAGAGAGAGAGAGAGAAAGGGAAATTTCAGGCTGAACTATTCACTGACAGGGAGCAGATATCCTTGGCTGTGGAAGGCTGGACTGAACGTGGTTGGGTAACAGAAGGACTGGACTTGCCTGGCTGGGCTGGTAGTTCAGTAGGCACAGCGTAGAGAGGGGAGCCTATAGAACGAACCAGTTTGTCTGAAGAAGTCAGGAGGCTGCCCAAATTCCACTGAGCCTACAGAATGAGACTGAACTCTGTCTAGTTTCGCAGTGCCCACTCTGTCCCCTCACCCTCCTCCTCCTCTGCTCCCATCACCAGGCCCAGAGCACATATGGCTGTCAGTACTTCACCTTCTCATCCTCTGCTCTGGACACGTGAACACGGATGACTGGAAATCCCAAACAGGGTGTCAAGAGCCCAGGAATTAGCCATCCGTTGGGTCTAGTCTCTCTTCTGTTCAGTTCCATAGTGTCTCAAAAGAGCCACTGGACCAAGGCCCCAGACACTTGCTCTTCTCCCTCTTTCTGCCTCCAGCTTCCTGCTGCTGATGGGGGCTGTTCCACCAGATAGGAACCTGTGATCTTTACTCTGAAACAGAGTTCTTTCCTGAGATTGCCAAAGCCGGTGGGGCTCCAACGGAGGACTGAGAGAGGGGACTGTTATTTATTAGGTACCTACTGTGCGCCAGGTGTTTTGCATCTGTACCACATTGGCCCCTAACAGTAACCCTGAAGGGTAAACAGCAGCATCTCTAGTTATAAGTGGGGACCCAGAGGCTGAGGATTCTGTGGCTTGCCCAAGATTATACACATAGGGCTAGGATGTGTGAGGTAGAGAGAGGACTTTATGCTTTCTCTTTCTTGTTGCTTTGATGACTCATCTAACTCTGAAGAATTTACTGTAGCTGCATTTTATGTCCATTTAGGAGTCAGTATGGTGGAGAGGCTAGGAATTGGGCTCTGGAGACTGGTTCATTAGGGTTCTGCCACTCGTTAGCTGTGTTGTTTCTCAGTGTTCTCGGGATAATGAGAATAATGAAAATATACTACTTACCTCTTAGAGTTTCTCACCCTCCAAGAGGGGAATCGTAATACTGCTTAGCTCACTTTATAGGGTGTGAAGCCCAGGAGTGATATCTTTGGACAAATAATTTGTAAACAATGTTTCTCTGTCCTCATCTGTGTATCCAGTATTTATTATGAGCCTGTCAGGCTGATCAATCATTATTACCATGTCTAAGGTTCTGTAGGGGAACACATTTTTTATCTATGCCGCAAAGGTATTTATTGTCCAAGAATAGTAAGAATAATATTACTTAATATCTGTTCTGTACCAGGCATTTTATGTTTATTATCTCACTGGATTAGTATAATAGTTGTAATGAAGTGACTTATCAGCCTATTTCATACTTTATAAACCTCCTCACGGAGGCCAAGTAGCTTGTTCTCCATCCAGGACAGACAGCTGTGGGTCAGTGCCAAAGCCAAGTCACACCCAGACTCTAATGCCAAAGACATTGCTTTTGATTGCTGGTCAAGGAGAAGAATGTATTTATCTGTGAAAGATCACCCACTAATTGAAGGTGGATGTGGAGCCATTGCTCCAGCCGGAATGACTGAAGAGGACTTTGTGGGGGCACCTGGGTGGCTCAGTTGGTTAAGTGTCTGCCTTTGGCTCAGATCATGATCCCAGGGTTCTAGGATCTAGCCCTGCGTTGTAGGACTCTCTGCTAAGTGGGGAGCCTGCTTCTCTCTCTCCCTCTGCCCCTAGTGCACCCCCATGCTCACTCACATGCTCTCTCTCGCTCTTAAATAAATAAATCTTTTTAAAAAATGATGACTTTGTGGAGAGGCAGGATGTAGGAAGGTTCTGCAGACTGAGGGGAGAGGGAAGCAGTTCATGGTGGGGAGGGGTTATCAGTGAGGAAGGTCAAGGACAAGGTAGACAGTGAGGACAGTCACAGATGCCACTACCACCCCTGATCTTCCCCACAGCTCCATGAAGGAGGAGAGACAGGGATGATCTTTTCCATTTTGAAACAAAGGAATCTGAGAGAGGTTATGTGACTTGCTCACTGTCACCCACTTACTAAGTGATAGAAATAGGTCCTTAGGCCCCTGGACTCCTTCCATTTTACAAGCAGCAGGGGAGCACAGAAGTTATATGGGTAGAGTATGGGAGATGGGGCACAGACCCTCTTGTCTGAGGTATGTGTTATTTTCATTATTTGTTTAAGAGCAGCATTCTTAACCTTTCCATGTGCCACAAGCTCCTTCGGCAGTCTGGTAAAGTCTGTGGATTACTTTGTCAATGATTTAAAAAATTTTTAATTAGGGCAAATACACATAAGATAAAGTTTATCACCTTAACCATTTATAAGGGCACAGTACAGTGGCATCATGTACGTTCACACTGCTGTGCAGCTATCCACAGAACTCTTTTTATCTTGCAAAACTGGAACTCTCTATATATTAAACACTAATTCCCCAATCCCTCCTTTCCCAGCCCCTGATAACCACCATTCTACTTTCTATCTCTATGAATTTGTCTACTCTAGGTACCTCATATAAAGGGAAACATACGGTATTTGTCCTTTTGTGACTGTTTTTTCACTTGGCATAATGTTCTCAGGGTTCACCCATGATGTAGTGTGTGTCAGACATTGCTTCTTTTTCAAGGCTGAATAGTATTTTGTTGTATGTATATACCGCGCTGTGTTTATTTATCTGTCAGTGGACACTTGGGCTACCTCTACGTTTTGACTATTGCAAATAATGTTTTAAAATGCACGAAATCATATATATGTGTGTGTGTGCGTATTAGATATAACATGATCACATAGGAAACCAATTATATCGATATAAAATTATCAGTGTATATTTTAAAAGCAAATTGTGACATAAAAATGCATAAGCTCCTTTACTAATACAGCAAATAAGATATAGAAGCATAGCCGATAACTGCCTTAATTTTGAAATGGCTATGAGTGTAAATAATATTGATATATGTACAGTAACTAGAATATGATATGACAGTATCTGTGATTTTAGTTACAAAGTCCCAGGCTCTACCAACATTGACGATCAAAGGAAATGCTAAATTGCAGTTAGAGATTTGTGAAAAGGAAGAAGTGATTATTTCCTGTACAGGTCTGGGAGGCCCTGGAGTTCTCACAAGTCCTGGGAAGTGGGAGCAGCCTGGGGCCGAGAAGAGATCACAGCTTTGGGGGTTTGAGGAAAAGTTCTTTGGCCATCCTGGCCTGAATTGAGGGCTCCACCTTCCAACTTCTTGGTTTGGGGCAATCTTTCCCTGGCTTAGCCGAGCTCTGTGAACTTGGCCAGGTTGTTTAGCCTCTCTGAGCATCAGTTTCCCCAGTTGTGATTAGACACCAACACGCATCCCTCAGAAATCGAGGCTTGCTATGAGTCCTGGGACTCCTTTAAAAAGATGGATAAAACCAGGTGAGCATCTTGGTCCAGGTTTATCTAAATCTCAAAATCCCGTCCTCCATCCACAATGGATGACAGGATGGCAGGCTCTTTACATCCATGCTTTCCAGAACTTCATTTTCTTCCTGCCGGCCAAGGTAAACAACACAAGGCCAGACCCTGACTTTTCCTACCATCCTAGCCTTTTGGGAGCCAAGATTGGCATCTGTTTTCACAGACCCTAAATTGTCTAAAACTTTTACATACCAAGGGGTGGTCTGGCATCCCATCAGGGGTCATAAAAGACCATAGCCGGCAACGATAGGGGATCAGCAGGGTTATCCTTGAACAATTAACTAGAAAAAGGAAGCCACAAAGGGAAGTTTATATGCAGGTGTCCAGGCATTCCAGCAATGTGCCTTAAGATAACCAAATCCCTGGCCAAGGATGATGGATGGGAATTTGCCAGATTTGTGGCTTGCTGCATTGGCTTGGCCTGTTTGATACTGAACATCTCTTACTATGATACTTTTCCACAGTCTGTGAAATGGAATAAAGTTAGCGAGTTCACAAGATTGCGGACTGTTTGAGACTATTGGTGAAAGTTGCTATCCACAGTGAGCTGAGGTGTTCCTGGGAGGGGATGGGCTGGCTCTGCTCCCCAAGGTCTGCTTGCATGAGTTGATGTGCATAGCATTTCGGTCGTTGGTTGAGGGAAGAGGGTGCAGGGTTTCTTTGTCATTGTTATTTCTCTCAGGAGTGCCTGGGGGAGGAGGAAGAACAGAGGAAGTGGTCACTGTTTTTGTCCCCCTGTCATAGAGATGGCCCTCTGCCAGGGAGACTTTTTGAGACTGTGCCCAAGTGCTGTTGGTTCAGAGCCTAAGGGACAAAATGTCACACTGAGCAGGGAGAGGACAAGTTGCCCCCACTCCCCTTCCATTCTGCCGAGACTGAACAGCAGCCATGAAGGTCCAAGGGGACCACTGCAGAGTCCCTGCAGAGGGCAGTGGTGTAGTGGGGACAGGGCATGGTGCTTCTCGGGTGGAAGAAGACCATGAGCAGAGTCCTTTGGGAATTCTGAAAAAATAAGTGTTGGGAGAGAGGGGACCTAAGGCCTAATTTGATGAGCAGGTGGGGCTGGGAGCTGTTAAGAGTCAACTATTAACTAACTCAACATTACCTCATTTGCACCACTTCTGCTTGGAGACTGGGACGTAATAAGTAAAGCCTCAGCCTCATTTTAAAAAACAGAAAAAGAAAAAGAAGAAATTCCTCTTCTTTTCTGAGTCTGGGGCATAATGAAGTATTACACACATAATGGCTTACTAGTAATGCTGTGATTGTTGAGGGCTCGCTCTTCCATCAGCTGTGTCAGAGAAGGATTAATAGGGTTAACTTGCTGCCTGTCAGAGAGCTGAGACTCAGGCAGGTTTCTCTGGTCTTAAAGCTCATACTGCCTATTCTAAGACAGCTCTTCCCTAGATTTGCCTTTGATAAGAAGAAAAGATCTTTAATAAAATAAACAGAACTGGGACGCCTGGGTGGCTCAGTTGGTTGGGCAGCTGCCTTCGGCTCAGGTCATGATCCCAGCGTCCTGGGATCGAGTCCCACATCAGGCTCCTTGCTCGTCAGGGAGCCTGCTTCTCCCTCTGCCTCTGCCTGCCATTCTGTCTGCCTGTGCTCGCTCTCTCTCCTCTCTCTCTCCAACAAATAAATAAATAAAATCTTAAAAAAAAAAAAATAAACAGAACTACTGTATGCCCCAGAAATTTTACTCCTAGGTATATACCAAAAAGAACCAAAGACTGATGATCAAACAACAATGTGTACAGAAATGTTCATAATAGCAGTGTTCACAATAGCCGGAATGTGGAAATAACCCACGTATCCACAAACCGATGAATGGGTAAGCAAAATGTGGTCTGTCCACACAATGGAATATTATTCAGTCATTAGAAGGAATGAAGTACTGGTACATGATAGAATATGGATGAACTTCGGAAACATGGTGCTCAATTAAAGAAGCTGGTCATAAAAGACCACACTTTACATGATTCCAAATATATGCTATGTCCAGAATAGGCAAATCCATGGAGACAAAAAGCAGGTTAGTGGCATAACACCCTCTAAGTCCATCCATATGATCACAAATGGCACAGTCTCACTCTTTTTATGGCTGTGTAATATTCCCATACATAAACCACATATTCCTTATCCATTTGTCTATTGATGAACTCATAGGTTACTTTCATATATTGGCTATTATAAGTAATGCTGTAAGAAACATGTAAGTGCATATATCTTTTCAAATTACTGTTTTCATTTTCTTTGGGTAAATACCCACTAGTGAAATTATGGATCATGTGCAAAACAAAAACAAAAACAAAAACCAAACAAACAAAAAAACCAAAATCGGACCTAGAAATACAGAGAATGAGCTGATGGTTGTCAGAGGGGAAGAGGGTGGGAGGATGGGAAAAATGAGTGAAGAGGAGTGGGAGGTACATGCTTTCAGTTATGGAATAAGTCATAGGAATAAAAGTATGGCATAAGGAATGTAGTCGATGGTCTTGTAGTAGTATATGGTGACAGATAATGGCTGCACTTGTGAGCATAGCATAATGCATAGACTTATAGAATCACTGTGTTGTATACTTGAAACTAATGTAACATTGTGCTACAAGTAACTAATGTAATTGGGTTACTAATGTAACATTGCGTTAACTATAGTACCACTCCCCCAGCTCAAAAAAAAAAAAACAGATTAGTTATTGCCATTGGCTGGGAGGTGGCAGATGGGAAGTGACTGCTAATGGGTACAGGGTTTCTTCTGGGGCATGATGAAAATATTCTGGATTAGACAGCAGTGATAGCTGCACGACATTGTGAGTGTACTAAATGCCATGGAATTGCACACTTTAAAATGGTTCAAGTGGTGAATTTTATATTACGTTTATTTTATCACAATGAAAAAGGGAAGAAAACAGCAAGGAGCAAATATTTCAATAGAAAATATTAAGTACATTTCAGAGGCTTTTTTCTCAACAGCCTATTTTCTCAATATTTAGTACAATAATGTGTCCCCCATCTTGGAACTGGTTAGGCAACCTCACCTCAGCCGAGCACTGGTGGGAATCAGGAAGAAAACATGACTTGGAGCTTCCTTCAGTGCCTGTGAAGGGAAGAGCTGGAGGGCCAGCTGGAGCTAAGTCCATTTGTGTTTTAGTGCATGCCTCGCTACTCAAGAGTCTCAAGAGTTATCATGACAAGGGTAATTCCACTCTGGGTCTCTAGAACACCAGTTTTTAGGCCTCTCGATTTGCTTTCTGCCTTGTTATGTTGCAAGTCACGTGTTCCTTGATTCCTTCCTAGAACTTGGAAGATTTTAAAGGAGTTTTGGAGGGCAGACCCAGTTTCATGATATAAACTCACATTCTCCAATGTGGCTGCTTAAGACATGACTCTGAACCTAGGACCACGTGTTGAAGGACAAGGGATCCACCGAACAGCGGCATCAGATATGGCCAGATAGGATGCTGGCCCTCAGGTTTTTCAACTGTGGCTATTATGAAAGTCAAATATGATAATGTGTAAGAAAGCATTTTATGAATGAAGATTTTCTGTGTAAATGTTAGCCACTAATTATTGTGTTGGCTGCAAGAATTCCTTGTGCTAGCTCAATGCTCATAATAGCAGCTAACATGTACTATACATACGCACCAGGGACTAGGCTGGCACTCCATACAATGTCCTTGTACACAGAGGAGGTCAGGTGTATTTTAGTCCCAACTAATGAGGGAAGCCACAGAGGGACAGAGATAGTCAATAGCTTATCCACGTCCAAGGCCCTGGAGCCAGTACGTGATGGAGCCATGGTGTGACCCCAGCAGGCTGGTACAGTCTGCAGCACTGCCTCTTAGGTATGGTACATCTCATTCTTCATCTAACGGCCGGGAATAAATCAAGCTGAACTGAGGGATGTAATCAACACTTTTGAAGTGAGTATCCTCGATGAAATGACACCCACAATCACTGGCGTCAGGGGAAAGCTGGTTGTTAGCGTCTCTTTACAAACTCACAGCCAATACCATCCATTTCAGTAGCTTAAAACCAACCGTAGTGGGACTATTTATACCAGGGACATTAGCAAATCTTTCCAATCAGGGTTTTCTCCTTTTCTTCCTCCTCCTCCCCTCTCCCCCTAACCCCCATCTTTTCCTCCTTCATTAGAGAGCCTGTTAACATTTACTAGTGTACTGCTGGTTGCAGTGTACTTCTTTTCTTTTTCCCTTCCCTTCGCTTCCCTTTCTTTCCTTTCCTTTCTTTCAAGAGAAAGGCAAGGGAGGGGCAGAGGGAGAGAGAAAAATCTTAAGCAGTCTCCTCATCCAGCGTGGAGCCTGATGCCGGGCTTGATCTTATGACTCTGAAATCATGACCTGAGCCGAAATCAAGAGTCACATGCTTAACTGATGGAGCCACCCAGGCCCCCCCAGCAACATTTCTATTAGCAGATAGAATTACTAATCATATCTGACAATGATAATAAAAGTATTTTTCCTGTATTTGCAAACATGCAAATGCAAAGGGACTCCTCTTGGTGAGTATCAGTTTTGGAAGGATTGAAGGAAAATCCTAACAGAAAGAAAACTGAAGGCAGCCCCTGGATTTGTGCTTTTCCTGGGCTGCTGCTGTGATCTCTGAACCAGACGCAGGACCTCTAAGTTGTGTTGTCTCATCCTTCGAACAAGGTAGATAGTATGTGATATTCTTGTCTGAGTTTTAAGCTGGAGGAAACTGAGCCATAGAGAAGTAATCTGCCTGAGCTAGAAAGTGGCAGAGCCGGAATTGGAGTCCAGAACTCACCCATCTCAGCCACCAGGCTTTATGACGTCAGTATCTTTGTTTTCACTATTTCCCTTAAGTACTATTGTCAAGGATCTTCTCCGATATCCTGGCAAAAACTTAAGGTCGTGGGAAAAGCCACCGAAGCCAAACCATGTCAGTGATTTGCTCACAGATTTAAAAAGCCCCCCTATGTTCAATCTTGTCCTAAGATGTCAGGGACCCCCGAACTAGCAGGAGCTAAGAGAGGAGCTGGCCCAGGGCAGGAGAAAAAATGGGACCAAAGACTCTTCGACCTATATTTTGAACACCTATTGTGTGTCAGGTATCATTCATTCAGGGCACTGAGGATAAAGAAAAGCCAAAACGGTTAAGTCTTTGCACTAAGTGGAGCTTCTCCCCTACAACAGCAATAATGCACATTTACTGAGTCACAGACATACTAAGCTCAGCACTCTGCTGAGCATCAATACTCACCATTTCACCTTGTCCTTGAAGCAGGATGCTGGGCTAAGAGCATGACCAGCTGGTAGCCTTGACAAGTTACTTGACCACTCTGTGGTCATTTCTCAGGTGTGTCAAATGGGGATAGCATTATAACTACTTCACCAGTTGTTTGAGAATTAAATGAAATGATAATATGTTTAAAGGTGCTTAGCGTAGTTTTTCATATGTGATCAACCATCTGTGCTAGCTTTCATTGTTATAACTTTATAAGATAAACACTATGATTAAAATTTTTTATTATTTCATACATTTTCTCAATGAATTTAAACTAAAAAACAAAACAAAACAAAACAAAATAGTTCACGCATTTCTTCACCCCCTCATCCTCCAGCTGTGGCCGTTGCTAATCTGTTCTCTATATTTATGAGCTTGGTTTTTTACATTTTATTGTATCTTTTAGATTCCACATATAAGTGAGGTTATACAGTATTTGCCTTTCTCTTTCTGACTTATTTCATATAGCATGATATCCTCGAGGTCATCCATGTTGCAAATGTCAAGATTTCATTCTTTTTTATGGCTGAGTAATATTCTAGAACCTACATATATATATATATATATATATATATATATATATATATGAATCCATTCATTCATCAGTAGGTACTTAAGTTGTTTCCATATCTTGACTATCATAAATAATGCTGCAATGAACATGGAGCTGCAGGCATCTTTTTGAGTTAATGTTTTCATTTTCTTCAGATAAATACCTAGAAGTGGAATTGCTGGGTTATATGATAGCTCCATTTTTAATTCCCTCTGTACTACTTTCCATAGTGGCTGTACCACTTTGCATTCCCACCAACAATGCATTCTCCACATCCTCAACAACACTTGTTATTTCGAGTCTTTTTTTTTTTTAAGATTGTATTTATTTATTTGACAGAGAGAGAGAGAGAGAAAGATCACAAGTAGGCATATCTGCAGGCAGAGAGAGAGAGGGAAGCAGGCTCCCCGCTGAGCAGAGAGCCCGATGTGGAGCTTGATCCCAGCACCCTGAAATCATGACCTGAGCCTAAGGCAGAGGCTTAACCCACTGAGCCACCCAGGCGCCCCTCTAGTCTTTTTTATTTTATTCATTCTAACAAGTGTGAGGTGATATCTCATTGTGGTTTTGTCTTGCATTTCCCTGGTGATTAGTGATGTTGAGCATCTTTTCATGTACCTGTTAGCCATCTGTATTTTTGCTTGGGAAAAATGTTTATTCAAACCTTCAGCCCATTTCTTAATCAGATTTTTAACATGTTCTTTAAGATTTGGATATTAGTCCCTTATCAGTCATATGTTTTGTAAATATTTTCTCCCCTTCAGTACGTTGTCTTTTCATGTTGTTGACGATTTCCTTTGCTGCACAGAAGCTTTTTAGTTTGATGTAGTCCCGCTTGTTTATTTTTGTTTGTGTTGCTTGTGTTGCTTGGAAACCGCGGTCAGTGCCATTTCACAGATGTGGAAACTAAGGTTCAAGTCTCACAATTAACACTGAACACTTAGCCACACTGTCCTGGGAGTATCCAAATGAGAAGCACAGAGGAACGAAGTGGAATAGGCTGGGTGTCTCTTGCTGAGCTGGGAGAGAAAAGAGGGGAAGGAGGAAGGCAGAGAGAGAGAAGTCTTTTGCAGGACTATGGAATGTAAGGTGAAGCAGTCTGGGCACCAACTGCCAAGTATGAACGATCCTGGAAAGACCAGGCCTGATCTCTAATTGGCCTGAGATCTGGGCCATCTCCTTTGAGAAACCTTTCTTCACTGCCCCCACTCCCGCCATCTCCACCTCCCATCTCCACTGTCCCCTGCCACCCTGGTTAGGTTGATCCTCAACCTCAAATCCCACATTCCCACAGCTTCATAAGGCTATCCCTTTCATAGCAGACACACACACTGCACTATGACTATCTGTTTGGGTCTCTTTGTGCCTTTGGATGCCAGAAATCCAGTCATCTCTCTAGTCCCAGCACTCAGCACTCCTGGTAGGGGCGCATTAGATGTCAGTTAATCTGGACAGAGCTGCATTTATAATCAGGAAGAGAGTAAAAGTCTGGTCTTTCACCTCTAGGAGAAGTTTATAGGCATACACACTTATTTACAAAAAGGAGTAGAGCATCATGGCCTTTCCCTACTAATATTTAAACGATATTAGTAGGAAGCTCATGTTTCTGCACTATACAGAGAAAATTGTTTTAGAGTTTATGTCCTTTAATGGGACCTTTGAACAAGGTGTCCAAGTTGCTCAGTGTTCTAGAAACATCACGGAGCCCAAATGGACTGCCTGTTGCTTGGCTGTACCATGATTTTTCTAACCTTCAGAGAGCACTTAGGTTGTTTCCATTTTGACCCTTCCAAGCAGTGCCCTGAGGTCATTTCTGAACCTACAGCCTCACACTCTGGTGAAGTGCATTCCTAGAGGGGAATTGCGGGGTCAAAAGCATTCTCATAAAGGTTCTATTTTAAAAACTCAAATATTAGAAAGTTCTTATGTGAAACCTTGGCTACTGACAGTTACCTCAGAGGAAAATACCTCAAGTACCTTTTCCCCGGACGTGCTGTTTATCTGTTCTGACTCAACATCGGGGTTCACAACTCTTCACCCAGTTATCTCTGTGGTTGACATTGCAGCAAACAGCAGGAATGCCCAGGAGAATGTGTCAAGAGAAAGGAAAGACAAAGTCAATGGCGACAAGAACATAACATTGAAGAAGCTGAAAGAGCAAACGTGGCTTGGGGCTGAAAGGAATGTATGGCTGAGCCAAAGGAAGAGGGAGAATTAAGCTAGTTTCTACCTGAAATAAGGATCTTATAAGGGTTTTCCTCTGAAAAAGCCAGAATACTAGTAAATAGCAAGATTCTAGTGGGAAAAGCAAGGTTCTGAAGTAGGGAGAAATCCTCAGGATCCATCTCCTTCTGTTATAGGGGAAGAGATGAGGGCGGAGGGGTTCACCGCCCTGCTGGAGGCTGCGTGGCCGGCAGGCAGTGTTGGGAGGCCGGGCGCATTGTGAGCACTCGTTTTGCCTTCTGGGCTGTGTCGCGGCCTCTAGCCTTCCTTCCATTGGTCTCCACTTATCCCTTTATAATTACTCTACTTAGGCAATATGGATTATTCATTCAGAGCTGGAACTTCATTTTCTCATTTCACTGAGTTTAAATAGAGATGACAGGGCCTATTCTTCATGTGTAACAATCAGAACCAATTATGACTCTTTTTTTTCCCTCACGCGAAAAAACACACCGTCCTTTTCAGAATGCAGTGTTTTCATTCTATGGCATAAACAGCCCAGTGAGAACAATAATATGGCAATAAAACCCCCAGAGAAGACATACGCTGAATGTAATCAAGTAAGCCCAGTTATTCAGGGTTGGAGAAATAATGCTATGGATACAAAATAAAGAATAAAAATAGCTCAGAGGACACTGAACTCATGGGTACGAGTCAGGGCACACTCATGTGTTTTCAGCCCAGTGGTATGATCAGCTCCAACAAGTTTAATATCTTTCTGTCTTTGGAAGTCCAGATAGCAAGTGCCTAGATACTTCCTTGGTATTGAACCCAAATTTACAAAACTGCCCAAATTGTGCCTCGCCAGACCAGAAAATTTTCCCACTTTTCCTCTCTAGCAGAGAAAACCTGAGTCAAGAGCTACTATAAGCATTCGTTCAATTAATTACTCACCCATCCGTCCATCCATCTGTTGAGTTCCTACTACGTAGGCGTTCAGTTGGTGAGTTTGGAAATAGCTTCTTAATTGGAAATAATGGCCAAGTCCTGACTTCTGTCTTTACGATATCCCTGTGTAATTTTTCCTTTTTATAGAGGAGAGCCAGTCCTCTGAGGTGTTTGTCCATCTGTGGAATTAAATGGATGTAGTTGCTCTAGAGGTTTGAAGCAAGAAAAATAATCGAATATAGAAGGGAATCCCATTCTTCTTGTACTGCATCTTTAAAAAGCCCTTTTTTTTCCTTTCCTTTTTTTTTTTTTTTAAATCCAAGAAGGAATATTTGCCAATAAGCCTTTCAGTGAAGCAGAAAGAATTCCAGTGGAGTGAATTGCCTAAGAAGACCGTCCTTATTTAGGAAAGAAATACTCTCAGAGGGCTATTTCTCATGGATTGACGATCCTGGCTTGATTCTGTACTGGAGGCAGCTGACAGCAGTACCACCGGGAAACCGTATCCTCGGACACCTCAGGCGCTCTGGCCACGGCCCTGCCGTTGACCTCTCTTGGCAAAACTGTCTGTGTTTCAGGTTTTAGAGACTAAGGAACCCAGACAGAGTGTTTACCTGAGATCCTAGAATGAGTTTAGAGCATATCACTATCAGAAACTGAAAGAAAGAGAAATGACACAAAATGTGTATGATTAACAACCTCCTTGGCTGTGAGATCTGCAAGGACAGGGATTGTGTTCATTGCTTTAGATCTAGTGACTACCAACATGAAGTTGAGTGCTCAACACCTATTTGCTTAATGAATAAATACTACCACTGCAGTCTTCCCAGGAAATAACCCTAGCGTCGAAACCACTAAGCAATGGCAAACACATCAGACTTGGAATGAGAAAGTCCAAGACTGATTTCTGGCATTTCTACTTACAAGCTGCGAGCATCAGTTTTCACATCTGTAAAATGGGGTCAGTAGCATCTAGCTCACAGAGCAAACAGGAGGATTAAATCATATAGCATATTCAAGAAGCCTGAGCACAATGCCTGGCACAGTGATGTGTGCTTCATAACTGTGGGGTCTGTTAAATAAAATTGGAGGACCGCATAAATCTTAGCAGGAGGCTACAGTGACTCTGAAAAGGAATCACCAATTCAAAATGTAACCAGTGAGAGGACCTGGGTGGCTCAGTCAGTTCAGCATCCGACTCTTATTTCTGCTCAGCTCATAAGCTCAGGGTCATGAGATCAAGCCCCTTCTCAGGCTCCACGCCCAGCAGCGAGTCTGCTTGAGATTCTCTCCCCCTGCCCCTCCCTTTGCTCACACTCAAAAATGCTCTCTCTAAAGTAATAAATAAATAAGTCTTTTAAAAGTGAAGTAAAATAAAATGTAACCAGTGAAAGAGAAGCTAAAATCATGAAAATGCCAGCCTTTCCTAAGGAAGCATAATGGCAGACACATTTGGTAAGGATACAAAGACTATTTTAACAAGAGAATCCGTGGATAAAATTTGATAGTATTCATTTTGTCGGTTTTCAGTGCAAACCTTTATTTTCATCTGAACGAAACAGCTTTCCTGAGTTATCAGATGATGGCTCGTGAAGATTTTCTTTCAAAGTTCTTGTTAAGAAAAATTTTCCAAAACTTAGAAATAAGACAAGTTATTGCATGCTTTGTTTCAATGTCAGAGAACTGTCTGACAAAATAACTTTACGACTCTCTGATGCTCTAAGGAATTATCATTTTGTTTGACTTACTATTTATTATCTGCTGGAGTCTAAATGTTTGTGTCTCTCCAAAATTCGTATGCTGAAGTCCTAACCCCATTGTAGCTATCTTTTGAGATGGGGTCTCTAAAGAAGGGCTTAAGGCTAATGAGAGTGAGGTCCTGATTCAACAGGCTTAGTGTCCTTATAAGAAGAGACACCAGAGATCTCTCTCTCCCCATCACCCCACATGCATGCATCCAAGAAGTTCATGTGAGGACATAACAAGAAAACGGGCATCTACAAGCCAGAAAGAAAGCCCTCACTGGAAACTGAAGTGTCCAGGGTCTTGATCTTGAACTTTAAGCCTACAGACCTGTGAGAAAATAAATTTCTGTTGTTTCAGCCACCCATTTGTTGGTATTTTGTTATGTCAGCCTGAGCTGACTGAGACAACTGTTGCTTAAAGTCCAGACTCTGTAATTTTTGAATATTAACTTGTAGAAGACTGATAAGTTGTTTTTTCAGTAGGGATGTAAATGATTTCTATTTATAGAAAGGAGAGCCCCCAGGGTTACAGTTTTATTAACTTGTAGGACATTAACCATTTTTATGTAATGTTGTAATCTGAGCCTCAATTTTCCTGCTCTGTAAAATGCCACTAATAGCTTCTCTTTCATAGTGTTGCTGTAGGATTAAATATAAGCACCTTGTATTTGTAGGCACTGCCTAGCACACAGTAAGCTCTCAGTTAAATTACTCTCACTATGATTGTTGAGATCAGAGGTCCACAGCCATTTTGTTAGATTTGTTTAAAAATATTAGTGGCAGGGGGGCGCCTGGGTGGCTCAGTTGGTTAAGCAACTGCCTTCGGCTCAGGTCATGGTCCCAGAGTCCTGGGATCAAGTCCCACATTGGGCTCCCAGCTTCATGGGGAGTCTGCTTCTCCCTCTGACCTCCCCTCTCATGCTCTCTCTCACTCTGTCTCTCTCTCTCTCTCAAAATAAATAAATAAAAATCTTAAAAAAAAAAAATTAGTGGCAGGGCTGCCTGGGTGGTTCTGTTGGTTTAGCATCTGCCTCTTTGTTTCGACTCAGGTCATAATCTCAGGGTTGTGAGATCCAGCCCCATGTTGGGCTCCAGTGCTCAGTAGGGAGTCTGCTTGAGATTCTCTCTCTCCTTCTCCCTCTGCCCCTCCCTTGCCTACTCCCCCACACCCCATATAAATAAATTAAAACAAAACTAGTGGCCACCAGGTAAAGGCCAGGATATCTCACATATTTCAGATTTTGACTCCTTGTAAAGGATCAGGCAGCACAAGGCTTAAATACCCACATGAAAGTCAATGACTTTAAGTGGGTGGCATCTTCCCTTTGGGTTGGGCAGGGATTGTTCCACTTGCCATAGGCCACACCCAAGTCTTCTGTTCCTTTGTGTTACCGGTCTTGACTTTAAGGTTTCAGTGTCTGGGTTAGAACATCATCCCCGTTATTCCCTAATTAAAATAACCTTCACAGTTTCCAGAGGCTTCTGAATCTGGACTCCTACCCAGTAGAACTCTAATGGTACTTTAAAGAAGCTTATAAAGGCTTCATGGTTTAGACTGGTGGTATGGGAGGTTTTCATGGGACATTGCCCCCTTCTCATATGTTCCTCAGCCCTGCAGGAAGGGCATGGTATGCTTGAGCTGAGTGCTAGGATAGGACATCTTCCTGATGGTCTCTGAGATTGTCATATCCTGGCCAGACATTCTCCATGACTTAACAGCTTGTACTTGAGCATTGGACCAGCTGCTGAGAACAGCTAACTTTAATATCGAACTCCCACCTATGCCAGCCACTTGAGGGGGACCATCCTGTAGAACCCTTCAGACCATTTGAAGTAGGCATCACAGGTCCATAATCTGAAATTTCAGAGCTCTAGAAACCAAAATTCTTTTTATTAAAATTTCAGGTTAGCAGGTTAGCAAAGTCTGACCTGAACCAGCACGAAACTATTTGCAGTCTTTATTTCTCCCACTAATGTAAACACTCACATTTTGCTGTAGAAATACTGATGTGTTTGATACTGGGTTCTGCTCAATACCTGCTGGAGACTGGCATTCACATTGAACTAACTTAACTCCTTCCTTTCTTCCTTCCTTCCTTTTTAAGATTTTACTTATTTCAGAGGGGAAGTGGGGAGACAGAGAGGGAGAGAGTGATGGAACAGGGAGAGAAGCAGAAGGAGAGGGACAAGCAGATTCTGTGCTGAGCATAGAGCCCAACCTGGGGCTTGATCCCATGACCCTGAGCTCATGACATGAGTGGAAATCAAGAGCTTATGGATTAAGGGACTGAGCCATCCAGGCACCCCTCACATTAAACTTTCTAAGCTTAGAACACACCTGGCTCCAAGGTTTTGGATAAAGTATTGAGAATATATTTTAGTAAAACAAACCCGCACCATTTTACAGAAGAGGAAACCATTGAAAACATTTTTTTAAAAATTTAAATAACATCAGAATCCTAGAGGAGAACATAGGCAGTAACCTCTTCGATATCAGCCCCAGCAACTTCTTTCAAGATATGTCTCCAAAGGCAAAGGAAACAAAAGCGAAAATGAACTTTTGTGCTTCATCAAGATCAAAAGCTTCTGCACAGCAAAGGAAACAGTCAACAAAACAAAGAGGCAACCCACGGAATGGGAGAAGATATTTGCAAATGACAGTACAGACAAAAGGTTGATATCCAGGATCTATAAAGAACTCCTCAAACTCAACACACACAAAACAGACAATCATATCAAAAAATGGGCAGAAGATACGAACAGACACTTCTCCAATGAAGACATACAAATGGCTATCAGACACATGAAAAAATGCTCATCATCACTAGCCATCAGGGAGATTCAAATTAAAATCACATTGAGATACCACCTTACACCAGTTATAATGGCCAAAATTAGCAAGACAGGAAACAACATGTGTTGGAGAGGATGTGGAGAAAGGGGAACCCTCTTACACTGTTGGTGGGAATGCAAGTTGGTGCAGCCACTTTGGAGAACAGTGTGGAGATTCCTTAAGAAATTAAAAATAGAGATTCCCTATGACCCTGCAATTGCACTACTGGGTATTTACCCCAAAGATACAGATGTAGTAAAGAAGAAGGGCCATCTGTACCCCAATGTTTATAGCAGCAATGGCCACGGTCGCCAAACTGTGGAAAGAACCAAGATGTCCTTCAACGGACGAATGGATAAGGAAGATGTGGTCCATATACACTATGGAGTATTATGTCTCCATCAGAAAGGAAGAATACCCAACTTTTGTAGCAACATGGATGGGTCTGGAAGAGATTATGCTGAGTGAAATAAGTCAAGCCCAGAGAGTCAATTATCATATGGTTTCACTTATTTGTGGAGCATAACAAATAACATGGAGGACGTGGGGAGATGGAGAGGAGAAGGAGTTGAGGGAAATTGGAAGGGGAGGTGAACCATGAGAGACTATGGACTCTGAAAAACAACCTGAGGGTTTTGAAGGGGCGGGTGGGGGGGAGGTTGGGGGAACCAGGTGATGGGTATTAGGGAGGGCACGTATTTTATGGAGCACTGGGTGTGGTGCAAAAACAATGAACACTGTTACGCTGAAAAGAAATTAAAAAAAAAAAAATCACACACACAAAAAATTCAAATAAGTATTTTACTCTAATGATCACCCATCAGGCAGTCTGATCAGCCCCAGTCTGCACGACCTGGGGCATGTCATCTCTCAGAACCTCAGTGACTCCATTCATAAAAGGAAGGTAGAAATACTAACTAGCTGTTGCCATGCACTTCATATGCTTCAGGTTATTTCATTCTCTCTAAACCATCTTATAACATAGGCAATACTGTTGTCGCTCTACCCTATTTTGTTGATGAAAACACAGAAGTTCAGAGACCCCATCTCATGGGGTTCAAGGGTCCTTGCAGCTCTAAAAGGAGTCTGTCTCTCTTTTGTATTCCTATTAGATTGCTTACTGAATAAAGTGTCTGGCCCATTGCACCTCTGGGTCCCCACATTCCAGCAGTCATCAGCTAGACAGGCTGGGATATCTTTGAAAACGATGTTTAGAGTTCCCTACCTCTCACCCTCCAGGGGAGCCTTCCAGCCATTCAGAGACGTCTACTTTTGAATTATTGCAGGCATTTTCTAAAACCTCATTTTGCAGGACTCAGTGGTCTGTCTCTCCTTCTTCCTGCTGTAAAGGTTTCTGCAAGTAGGTGCAACATTTCTCTAGGGGCTTTCAGCTCCAACAGGTCTGACCCAACAGGCCCAGTTCCTCAGCTCCTGTTAATGAGGTCTGTCCCTCCTCCTTCCTTCCATCTTTTCTAGGTGATTGCTCTTCCTCTCAGGATGCAAGAGAAATGATAAGAGCTTCAGGGTTGGCTCGGTGTGGGAATCCAAACCTCACTGAAAGAGTGTTGAGGGCCATGCTGGAGTAGCTATCACCCTCCAGCCAGTTAAAGTGACCAGGAAAGGTGTGGCTCATTCCCATAATGTCATGTTTTTCAACCTCACTGCTGGAAGGAAATGTCTCTTGGCAAGAAATGCAGTGGTTTGATTTGAGAGGTCACCTGCCTGTAATCCACCAATGGACAGATGCTACATGGGGGAAAACAGCACCAGGGTTTGATATCTCTCTTCCCATTCTGTACCTTTCTGACTTGGGGTAAGACAGTTGAACTCACAGAAACTGTTTTATTATCTGGAAAATGGTGATAAAAATCCCTAGTTCTGCCTATCTCAAAGGACTGTAGGGAGAATCACAGTAGTAATGGATGTGATAACCTTTGCGAATACCACATAACAATTACAAGGTAAGCCTGAGGGCAGTGGGTTGGTTAAAGCCAAGGATGAGGAAGAAAGGTTGTAGGAAGTAAGCTTTTCAAGGAGATGATATCAAAAGTTTAGTAGACTGAATTCCAACAGACAGGTGATCCTGGGCTTACACGTATATTTCTAACACATATCCCTTTTTCCTGCATCAAGATGATTGTGAATTACTGGGTTTAAGAATGATTGGGGGATTTTGTTTCTGTGTATCATTTAAGGTGTTTTCATCCCTGAAGATTATGGTTTGCACAAGAAATGCAACAGGAGTGAAAAACAATAGAAACAACAGATAGTAGAAACAAACCTGCACCTACCTTCAGTAGTGAAATTATCAGAGACAAATTATAAAACAAGTTTATTTATTATATAAGTTATAAACTTGAACATATTTGTAGGGAATAATAAGCTCTAAAAAAATCTAGCAGATATGAGAAGAACCAAATAGAACTTCCAGAAATAGAACATATAGGAACTAAAGTTAAAGACACCATAGGTTCATAGACAAGTTGGGGACTAATCTAGCTGGGAGAAGGTGAGCGGCAATGCCTGTCATGGAAGGAGACCCTAGGCTTGGTGTAATTGGAGCTGTAGGTGGTGGGGGAAGGGACATATAAAAGACCTCTGGAAACTGGACTTCTTAGAGCTTCAGGGATCTCAAAGGTGTTGGCTTCTTTGATAACTATGGTAACATCAGCATCAGAGCCAGATTCTCAGAAGCCAGAAGCCAGAACTTCTCTGGGCAAAATGGAAGAGAGGTAGCACAGGGAGGCATCACGAGCTCTCACTAAGTCATTGAGAAGTAGGGCACTGTCCATATGTCATAAATTACAACTATGATGTGGAATAAGAAAGAATAATTAGCAAACTCAAGAATCACTCTTAAAAATCAGCTCTAATTAAATTTTGTGTTTTACAACTGCAGAGTCTTAAAATTTTTAAAGCCAGGAATTCAGATTCATGAAGTCTTTTCAGGAGGTGAGACTTCTTATCAAAAGGAAAGACCTTGTGAAAAGAATGGAAACATATATCCAAGCCTGGAATCATACAACTTGGCACTTGGGAGAAACCACAGAATGACTATAGGGCAACCCTTTCATTTACAAAAGAGGAAACCGACCAAGAAAGAGAAAGTATGGCAGATCACACGGGCGGTCTCCTAACCTACACTCTGAGACTGAAGCAGTACAACCCACCAGAGCAGTTTCCCTTGGCTCAGATTGTCAACATAAAAAAATGTATAAACTGTGAATGGGGTTGGTAATGCTGGCCCATCTGATCAATGATTGGCAGAAGCCAAAAAATAGAGAAATGAGGGCTGGTCTGAGTAAAGAGAAGTGAGTCTTCCAGGAAAGGCTTGGAGGAGATGAGCTTTGAAGCAAGCCCTAAGCGTGGACACTGTGTATGGGATGCAAGGGTGCTGCAGACAGGGAAAGTGTTATAAGCAAAGGTCAGGAGGGGGTGCAAGCACATCGGCTTAGTTGATTCATTTATTCAATAGATCGTTATGGGAAGCCATTCATGTGTTGGGCACAGCACAGAGACAGGAGATGGTCTCTGGTTCATGCACATTATGGTCCAGCTGGCTGGGAAGGAGAGGGAAGAGATTGTTGAAGAATTTGTAATATGTTTCCTGGGGAGAAAGAAGAAACCAGCAAAAGGGTTGATAGAAGAGTAAGGGCAGCAGTCTTTTCTGCAGGAAATGAGCAGTGCCAGCGCCGTGGCCCCGCACTTGTGTCCTGGTGCACACCCGGAAACAGTTTAGCGCTGAGGATTGTGGGTGACGCTCTCTGCAGCACCCGGTTCCTGCTAGGGCTCACTTCCTACTTGCCATCAGTACTGGCACAGCAGGACCCCCCCAGCTCCTCGGCTCTCGGGCCCTCCAGAAGCAGGCAAAGTGGGGAACTGTGGGTATTTCAGGGTGCTGGCATTGTGGGTCTTCTGTTTCCTTCTGTATGTGTCTGTGTGCTTTCCAAGTTTTCTCCCTTAAATAGGCACTGTCTGAGAGTCAGAAGAATAATGAAAACAACTTCTTATAAGGTATTTATTTAAATAACTGATACCAACCACAGGGGTCAAACGCGTTGATACAAAAGAGATAGCCGCAATATATTACTGAGTGGGAAAAAAGAGCAAGCCACAGGACAAAACCTAGAATGTGGTCTCATTATTGTAAAAGTTTCTCCATATGTACTTGATTATATATACATAGAAAGTTCTGGAAAAACCTACACTAAACTCTAGTCTGGAGAGGGGGAGTTTTACTTTTATACTCTCCTATAATGTTTGAGTAAGTGTGTGTTACTCCTGCCATTTTTAAGCCAAAAAATACAGATATTGGGTATCATTTATTGGGTTGATCAGCTCTGGGTACCTCCCTAGCACGTTCCTCTGTTCTCTTGGTGGCTTCCCCTCAATTGTCCTACTCTGGGCAACAGGGAACAAGACCCTTCAAGTCACTCAGGTCTGTGTGCTGCCCACCCAGACAGAGGACTTTACGGATGGCACCTATCTTGGGCTCCTGGAAGGTCTGCACCTCCTTCAGGGGTGGTCAGGTGGTTATTTCTTAGGTTCCTTTGTGGCTCTGCCCAGCTTTCCTAGTCTAGAGAAGTGCTTCTGAGAGATGGTGACGGGGAAGGGGAAGGGAGCCCCTCTGGCTAGTTCTGCTCCATGTGGGGAGGGGTGACTAGTGAGCCCCACCCCGCTGCCGCCAACCTCTGGGGCCTGTGTGAGGGGGGCACATGGGTGAGGGGGGGTCCACACAGGCTTCCTTCCCCCTCTTCCCCTCTCCCACTCCCTCCTTTTCCTCCTCACCTTCTGCCCAGCCCAGGAAGGAGGTAGAAATAATTAACACCTAAGTGGAAACTCTTTCACAAGGGTTTGTGAGCTCCTCCATGATTTTGCAGTTTAAACCTTCTGTTGCTAATTGTGGAATGCAAGCCTTTGTCTTCTCTGACAGGAAGGGCTGACAATAGAAATTAGGTGAAGAGAGGTGGGGGTCCTGTTTGTGTCCAGGCCCCCCAAGTGTCTACCTTCCTAGCAAGCCTGGTGCAGATTAAAAAACAAAAAAATGAGTTTGGGGTGAGTGTCACCCTAAACAGTTGGTTTCTGGAAGTGAGCCATGTAGACTGTCTGTGACCTGGGGTCCAGCTGTCTCCTCCCTCAGCAGGCCCAGCCTGGCACTCCTGACCTTAAGACAGCTGGCCTGTGTGCGGCAGGGGCTGGGGGCCCAGAGGTGGGTCTGAATCCCTTAAAAGGGGCAGAGGACTTCAGAGAGCAATGAGCAGCATTTGTTGGGAGAAACTTACAATTCTGTTTTCAAAAGGTTCAGAAGTGAAGAGCAAGTATCCCTCTTACTGCCTGTTCCCAAGTCCCCCCACCCCACATATCTGTGTGTATGTGTGTGTGTGTGCACGCGCGCGAGCTCGTGTACACGCTTACATTTAATGGTAGTCTGCAGGACACACTTGTTCATGGGTTTTTTCACAAAGCAGTACTTTTCTGGCCTACTTCCTTGCTGTGAGACCTGTTAATGTCATTAATTTCCTTGTGCTCTGTCTCCTCCTCTGGAAAATGGGGGATAGTCGTGGAGATTAGATGAGTCAGTTCGTCTGAAGTCCCGGGACCAGGGCCCAGCCTACAGATAGGGCAGCTGTTACATTATTGGGAGCATTGGAAACAAGTGAAGGATTTTAACGTGTGTTCGCCCAAGGAAAACCCCAAGATACAGAATCTTTGTTTGAAGGTGTGTAGGGAGGTTGAGGGTGTGGGTGGGATGGGTGACAGGGAAAAAAAGGGAGAGGACGACTTATTGTTATAAGGAAAAATGATGATTGATTTTGAGACTCTGATTCCTGGAGACTGAGAAGTTGACCCAAAGAAAACACACAAGGACAATAACAACGAAGCTCCTGTTATTACCTCTCTGCCTCCTGCCAGGTGCCAGCAAGGCCCATGACACACCTGATTGGAGGGTGGCCACAAAGCCTTAAGGGCAGGTGTTGTGATGTCCAGTGTATAGTGGGTTAACTGGTCACAGGAAAACACTTGAGGTGACATAAACTTGATCCTTGGAGTTTCCTGTTTATGCCGAACACGCCTCGTCCATTCCTGTGCAGGTCAAGGCTGTACGTCTCATTTGATTCCACACTGTTCTCTGTGGGCGGCTCCTTGGTTCTCACTTGCTCCCACCACACGGTCTGTGCTTAAAACAAAACCCAAGTAGGAGAGTTACTGACCTCCTGCCTCATCACTACCTCATTTATTGATGTTCCACAGGGATTTTAAGGCTGATTCTTTCTGGGGGTAAAACGTTTTATTTCTCAGCTGGATAACACACTGCCTTGGCTTCTTAAACACGGCATGGCTAACTTCATTTGATCTCTTAATCTATCCGTGAGGCATCACCTCTGCGCTGCCGCCCTCTTTCTGTGCCTTTGACCAGCCTTTCTGCCCTCCGTGGGTTTACTGTGGCAGGCTCCAGTCAATGTCCTTAACACGCCGCACTCTGAGATTTCGGCGGGCGGCCAGCCTGGAGGGAACTGCGCGTAAAGCTGGAACTGACAAGGGAGGATGGATCCTCTGAGGGAAGGAGTGACTGCTGTTAAGAGGCATTTTTTTTTTTAAGTTCAATTCTGGGTTCTTCGCACAGGTAGCTGGAGGTGCAGAAAACCCAAGCCCATGGTGAGTGTTAGCCATCCATTCTGCCCTTCTAGCTGGTTTGGGAGCAGCAGTGAGGCAGGTGTTAGCAGGAGGTGACGTGAATGGCTGGTGACACCCAAAAGGTGTTTTGTTCCTTTCCTGGAACATCCAAAAGGGTTTTGTTCCTTTCCTGGAGGGCAGGAGGACAACATGGTACCTGTCCGGGAACCTGGCCTCCCTGCAGGAGGGTTGCTGGTGGTTTGGGGGCCTGGCAGGCAGGGAAGTTGGCCCCTGGGGATGTCCTGGCTCTGCCGGCTGCTCCCAAGACTCTTCCCGCTCCCTCCCAGAGCAGGCTCAGGGAGAACAAACGGACAGTGACGATCTTGAGCAAATACACAACTAAAAATTCCATGGATGGGTTTTCTGACGAAAATAAGCCATAGGAGAGATTGTTTAAGGAGTGGGAGTGGTGCCGTTGTAAATTTCACCCGGTTACCCTGGATCTTTTGTTCTGTGACCTGCGTGTTCACCTCCTTTGCTTGTTGTTCTGTTGAGTTGTACCTGCAGATCTTGGTGATTCACGTACACTCTGTAAAGCAGGAAAGTAACCTTTTATTTTTTTATTTATTTTTTTAAAAGATTTTTATTTATTTATATGACAGATCACAAGTAGGCAGAGAGGCAGGCAGAGAGAGAGAGGGGAGGAAGCAGGCTCCCTGCCGAGCAGAGAGCCCGATGTGGGGCTTGATCCCAGGACCCTGAGATCATGACCTGAGCCGAAGGCAGAGGCTTTAACCCACTGAGCCACCCAGGCGCCCCAGAAACTAAACTTTTATGCTCACAAACGGCAAACACTTGCTTTGTTTCTCTCCTACTTAGTTTATGGCACTTATTTTGGCCCTACAGAAATTGTACAGTTTTTTGTAGCCATATATATCAGTTGTTCCCTTTTGGTTTATGGGTTTCATAGTCTGCTTAGGAAGTTCTCCACTCTTAGATTATACATTTTGCATGTTTTCTTTGAGACATTATATGGCTTCCTTTTTACAGTTTAAATCCTGCATCCAACTAAAATTTTTTTGGGGTGTGAAGGATCGAGGTAGGGGTCTGACTTCACGATTCTGCCCAGCTGATTGGCAATGACCCCAAATCATTGACTGAATGATCTGTCTTTGTTCATGGAACGAAAGTGCCACTTTTATCATAAACGAAACTTCCACATGTACGTCAGTCTATTTATGGTCCCTTCCTAATTTGTTATACTATTTTTTTCTCCACCTTAAACTGTTTTAATTATTGTCGTTTCATGATGTGTTTTAATAACTAGTAGGACTAGTGCTGCCTCATTGTTCTTCTTTAGCTTTTCCGCAGATATTTTCCCATGTTTATTTTTCCAGATAAATTTTAATACCACTTTAGAACCACCCCCCCCCGCCCCCAATCCTTTTGGTATTCGAACTGGAAATGCATGGAGCATATACATTAATTTAGGGAGAATGACAACCATTTCCTCTGATTTTCTTTTATGAACCTCACTAGAAACATAAAGTTTTCTTCCAATAGATCTACAGACTCTGGTTAAATTTGTCCCTTTGAATTTTATTTTTTCAGCCACCATAGCAAATGAAATGTGCACTTTTCAGGTTTTCTAACTGGCTGTGTGACTTCAGACAAACCTCTCACCCTTGCTGGGCCTCAGTTTCCTTGTGCACAGAGATGGGAGCTTGTGTCTGGGATCCCATAGTCTGAGGATCCCTTAGCCTGAGGCTGGTTGAGGGTGTGAAGTGGTCCTCCAGGCTCTGTGCAACATGCTGGTATTTTCAGGGGCAGCTCTGCCCTCATTTCATTTTCATGAGAAAGACCCAGGGTCAGTTCAGTTTCTCTGGTCCCAGCTGTGCAAACAGATACCTGGGTCAACCCTAATTGGAGCCTCTGTGAGTCCCCTGCCCCCTCCAGGAGTTCACCAAGACTCAACTGTGCCCCAACTACACTCTCCCTGCAGGCTGGGTATGCCAGGGGAGGGCCGGAGCTGTCCCCCACACTCAGCCACCCTTTACTGGGCTAGACACAATGGATGGGGCCATTGGCTGTTTATCTGATCGGGATGGACCACTGTGGATAATTCACAATTCCAAACACAATTTGTGTTTCGGGCTTGATTCTGAGTTTATATTGGCCTCCTGTGTTCCCTGAGCCAATGAACTGTCCAAGGGTCTTTTCTCCAGGGTGCCATAAGAGACACAGCCAGGGTATGCGGCAGAGATGCTAAGTGTTATTTGGAGAGAGAGGATGCTCAGAGAGGGCACTTCTTAGGGAGACAAGATTCTTCCAGAGACTCAGGTCCGGGCTGGCAGCCTGGGGAAAGCCTCCCACTGGGCAGAATGTTGTCCCCACTTTCCCGCCAGAGCGCACCCTGCTGTGCTGAGCGCTAGGTGACAGGCTCACACTCCTGGCTAATTCCGGGAGGGACACATTGACGCCATTTAGCCTAATTGTTTCTTTAATTGAAAGTCAGCAAGATAAGCACAGGTTTCTTTCCCATGCAAAAGAGGCTTGAACTAGAAGAAACAAGCCAGAGGCGTAAGAAAACAGATGCTAGCTTTAGCCTGGCTTTGGGGAAGGAGAGCTTTGTGCCTCTGTGCTCTTGCATCATAATGTATCTGAGTTAATTTGACTGGTGGGGTGCTTCGTTAGCCAAACACTTTAATAGGATTGAAGGAGGCTACTTTCAAGCCTTGCCTGGATAAGAATGGACAAGCTAAGCCCTCTTTTCTTTAAGGAAATAGCCCCCACACTTGTGCAGGCCAAAATAATTAAGTAATTAGCAAAGGCATTTGTCAAAATGCCCAGTGAGGCTGACGAAAATGACAGCTTTGAGAAGGATGAAGAGCTTGCAAATAGCATTTTCTCCCAGCTCCGGGCTGAGGTCAGGCCTGGAGCCTGCGAGAAAAAACGCTTGCCTGGGACTCCAGGGTCCCAGCTCAACCTTTAGGCTTCAAGTTCACTTCCCTGTGGCAAAAACCAAGGTCCTATTACTAAAGAGGCTTTCTTGAAAGAAATTTGGAACATCAAAGGGCTCTAACACCAGAAAGTGAGTGAAAAATAAGGGAGTCATTTTCCTTTTCAAAGGATTGAAACCGTTAAACAGCCAAGTCCGTGGTGGAAAAAGCATTTTGTGATTTACTGAAATTGAAAGACTGGGGAAGTAGCTCAAGTTTATAAGGCAGTGATCACCATCGACAGGGAGCTTACTCTGCACCTACTGTGTGCAGGGCAGATTTCTGGGTTTTCTTAGGGCAGGAAGGATCTCTACCCCTCCCCCTTAAAGATCTTTATTTGTTTATTTTGACAGAGAGAGAGAGAGAGCGGGAGAGGGAACACAAGCAGAGAGAACACAAGGAGAGGGAGAAGCAGGTTTCCGGCTGAACAAGGAGCCGGATGCAGATACGGGGTTCGATCCCAGGACTCTGGGATCGTGACCTGAGCCAAAAGCAGATCCTTAACCACTGAGCCACCCAGTGCCCCTGGATCTCTGCCTATGGCCAGGAGTCCATGGGACTTACAGTGTTTGCCGTTGTGGGGTAGCATAAAGATTGGTAAATCAAGGGAGATTCTCCCAACCTAAGAGAAAAGCAACACTGGTGGTAATAACCAGTTAGGGCCCCTTCAGCTTGTCATCACGTGGTCTCTCAGTCAGTGCCTACAGCAGCCCCGTGATGCTGGTGTTCATTTCCCTCTTTTAGTGGTTGGGAAACAGGCTCAGGGAAGTCAGGAAACAGCTGAAAGGTGATGTGAAGGAGAAGGCGAGAGCCATGGAGTCCCAAGGATCCAGGTTGACAGCAGATTCTGCTTCTCCAGGAATAAGCACTGAGGAAAGGTCATTGGATTTAGAGGCTGCAGTTGGCGGTGTCTGGAGGGCGGCACAGGGGATTGACATAGATGCTCAGACCATGTCGCAAGAACAGGGTATGAAGAGTGGGTCTTCCAAAAATAGCCAAGGGGAGAAACCTCATCTCTGGTCCAGTTGTGGGTGTTTCCCAAGCCGGGGCTGAGGAGAGGTGCATGAAGAGAGGAAGGGTTTGAAGACGCCAGAAGGAAGAGATGCATGAAGAGAGGAAGGGTTTGAAGACGCCAGAGGGAAGGAGCTATTTGAGAAAGACAGGTCCTTGCTCTAGGCGGTGGTGCAGCTTAGAGTGGAAGTGGCCTTGCTGTGGTGGGAAGACGGGGAGGAAAAACTGAAGGAGGCACCACGTTAAGCTGCTGTGCTGTTTGAAGTTAGGAAGGAATCAATTTGGAGGTACTTTGAGGGGTGGCGAGGAGGAGGGCCGAGAGGACTTAGGTGCAGAGGAAGTGGCCGACATGGGTTCTGTCTGTGGACTAAGTCACGGTAGGCCAGGAGCGCATGGGGCTGGGTGAGGGAGGTAATGGGGTGTGGTTGTGGCTGGGAGCTTGGAGCTCAAGATCGTGAAGGCTGACTATTGCCACAGGTATACTTGGCATCCAGGCCAGGGCTGGGGTGCCTAGACTGGGGACACGGGATCTGAGAAGGCCAGAGTCCAGGGGCCCTCTTCATGAGTACTGCCTGAATGATGGTGGGGCAAGAGCACGTCATCAGCTACCGGCATCTCCCAGAAAAGAGACCAAGGCGGCTGGGAGAAGATGAAAGCAAGGACAAGGGGAGATCTGTGTAAGGGGGAATTCTCCGGGCAGTGGTGGTGGCCTAAGGACCCAGAGGACAAAGTGAAACTTTGCCTCTTCTTTTCAGAGGTGGTAAGAAATATCAGCGCTTTCGGGTGTAGGCCAGCCTTGCTTCTAAATCCTGGTACTCAACTTACTAGTTGTGTGACCTTGGAAAATCACCTGGTATACCGTTGCGTTTTAAAACTCATCTACAAAATGGGAGTGCCACACTCGCTCATGGGGTGTGCGTGAGGATTAAATAAACTAATGATTGTAAGCATCTGGAGCAGCACCTGGGGCATAGGTGGTGCTCAGCAAATGGCAGCCATCAGAAATGTTTGAACTGGAAGAGATCTCGGGTCGACTATCCAACAAATGAGGAAAAGGAGGCCCAGAAAGGTTAGGGAAGATGACGGAGTTCCCATGAGGTCACACAGTGCAGGACTCCAGTGGAAGCTGCATGTGGGACTGGGTGCAGGTTGGGAAAGATTCCAGAATCTTCAAGGGCCCCAGCCAGGCACTGGCTCTGTGTACAGAGTTGGGGGGGGGGGGTTGCGCGTTGTGGGGTGGAGGCAGGTCATAGCTCTTTCCAGGGTGACGAGTGCTCCCAGGGACATAAAGTTCTCCTTCTACGAGTCATTGAAGATGCCTTGTCTGTTTGCTCTTGATCTAAACCCCACGCATTGGCCTCCCTCTTTGGTCTGTTTGCCTCTGGTCTCCAAGCTTGGACCCGTTGGGGCAGCACTTTCTCTGCATGGAGATCAAGCTGCGGTTGACAGTGCTTACTTATGTATGCCTAGTGTCTGAGAGAAGTGAGTGCTCTGTAAATACTTACTGAATTGATGAATGAATAACCTCTTCCTTGTTTTCGGTGGCAACTCATTTCTCTGTTCCCCTCTACACTTGGTTGGCTCTGCGTAGGCTAAGTATCCAGGTTCAAGAGTTTGACAAAAGAGGATTTAAATCCCACCTTTATCACTTAAGACTGGTGACTTTCTCCAAACTGCTTCACTTCTCAGAGCCTCAAATTCCTCATCTATAAATGAGGATGATAATATTTCACCTTCTCTGATGATTCAGGGAAGCGTGGCTGGAATGTCCTTAGCATCATGGCTACAGGGCACTCTCCGTAATGCTGGCTATGTTTTGTTGTCATCATAGCACTGAGTATGGCAGCACACATAAATTTACCTTTTCTTCGTTTTTTCTTTTTAAACCAAGAGTCGTTCTTTTCCCTTAATCTAGAAAGTACTACAAAGAACTGAAGACACATCTGTCCCTGTTTCCCACCTCCAGGCCCGGCTTCACGCCCACTTGGTTTAGTGCTGCAGTGAGAGAAGAGCCAAGCAGACCATCCCCTGATTATGCCCCGGAGGCTCCTCCTGCTCAGGCTAGGTTTGCCCTGGTCGGCTGGCCAGATAAAGGCTCGCCGCAGACAGCCCTGGGGTTTTGGGGTGCTCACCGCCAGCAGGAGAAACCCTCTGCATGGAAATTACTTTAATTTGCAGTTGACAAAAGGCAAATTGCTGGCATTTTTTTGCTCGGAGCCTGGAATGTAACCTTGTACAACTGCCCCAGACATTCCAGGTGACAGCTTCCATTAGCCTGGCCCAGATTTCTAGTTGAAAGAGGGGGGAAAAAAGAACATAAGTAATTTCACAGGGGGCAAAACCCCCAATCATGATTTCATCCTACCAACTTCTGTTACTTTGAATTCCCTCTCACCCTTGTCAGCATATAAAGCAGAGTCCCTGGAGGACTCCTAGCATGTGTGTGTTTTTCTTTGCTTGACCTCCAACGGTGTGTTGCCACACTCCACCAGCCTGTCGTTTTCGGCTTGATGGGAGACATCTTATGATCTACCCCGGTCTGATTTGTGTGTGATTGGCCAGGAGGTCATGAGGCCGGGCCTTCTCGGCTATATTCCTTTGCACGATGTCTGGGATGTTGTAGGGTCTCCACATATTTGTTGAAGGAATGAAGGGGTAAATGAATGGACGGGTAGTTTCCAGTTTTTCCCAAGGCCAGAGCATCGCTGTCTGTCTAGTCAGACTTCTATAGCATTCCAGAAGGAAGGGCATCCTTTAGTTGGGGTGCTGGTCACCTTCCACTTAAAATATGTCCCAGGGATGCCTGTCTGGGGTGGGGTTCGGTGGAATGCAGCCTGAATGGAATGCCTTCTGGGCCAAGTGAGAACGTGAGGCCGCTGCTGCCATCTTGGGGACGGTATGTGAAATACAGCAGTGACCCAAGTGGCCTTTGCACCCTTCCATTTCTCCCAAAGAAATCTTGGCTGATTTTCTGATGGAATATTCTCTTCTGCAATGCATCAGACCACATTTCCAGATGTATGATTAATCTATTTATATTTCTCTGTTGAAATTGTCATCATCATCATTATAATAATAATAACAACAACACATTTATTGAATTCTAAGCACTGTGCTAAGTGCTTTATTATCAAAAAACCTTCTTAAGGGGCACCTGGGTGGCTCGGTGGGTTAAAGCCTCTGCCTTCGGCTCGGGTCATGATCCCAGGGTCCTGGGTTCGAGCCCCGCATCGGGCTCTCTGCGCAGCGGGGAGCCTGCTTCCCTTCCTCTCTCTCTGCCTGCCTCTCTGCCTACTTGTGATCTCTGTCTGTCAAATAAATAAATAAAATCTTTAAAAAAACAAAACACCTTCTTAATACCTGAACTATTATTACCATCTGTATGGCAGAGAAAGGAAATTGAGACTCAGAGTGGGTGCACGACTTGTACTTGGCTAGGAAGGGGGACGAGGGAACCAGAACTGGACCCCAGCCTGTCTGGCTCTGGACATCCAGTCATATCATGTTTTAATGGTTTGTTTGTGTGTTTGCTTCCCCAACAAGACACTGAGCACCATGAGAGCTGGCCAGAGCTATTGAGTGTGGGGATCTGATGTATCTCTGTGTACCAGCTATGCACCAGGACTGTGCTAGATGAGGAGAATGTAAAGATCTCTTTAACTGGGCGAAGGCATTCCTCGTCTGTTTGTGCCATGGGGTTGCAAAGCCACGGGAAAGACATGGATACTGTTCTTGGAGTATACTTTGTAATAAAGATTGACAGAGTGTGTGTGTATTGGGGGGATTAGCAGTTTAACTAGCTATTTACTTTATTTTTGTATGAACTCACCTTCCTAGCACTACTCAGATAAACCATAATTGTTATTAAATTCATCCATCTATATGTTTCTTTGCTCCTTACCCTGGAGCACTTTATGCAGAGCCCGTGTGAGAAGCAGTTTACTGGCAGCTGGGCGTTGGAGAGTGGATAATGGTAGCCTCTCTCTTTGAGGTTCTCCAGGATGGAAGGGACCCACAGAGTCTATATTTAGAGTTGGACTACCCCAAGTAAGTCCTCGTGTTTGATGAAAATGTATAGGCATTGTGCATTGGTGTTATACTAGACAAAGCACCAAAATCTGATTAAAATAAAAAGATTGTGAAATGGAATGCCCAAATTGGAATAAATGTATCAGTTAAGGCAAGATCTTTACAGAGCTTCACACTTGCACGTAAATCCCAGGCTTTAAGTCTATTTCCATGTGTATTAAGGTACTTGGGGTAAAAGTTCATCGCATGCCCATGCATCATTCCTTCCTACAGAGGCAGTGTCACACGGGGTGACTGAACTCAGCACAGCTGTCCTTCCTATTTTATTCAAGGACTTAGTAAGGAGCATTCACCGTGGGCCAGGCACAAGACCGGGTGCTTCAGGAACACAGAGATAGGAGGACAGGGGCTCTGTTCCTGTTGGCTGGCAGATGGCTCAGCTCTAAGTACCAGCCTCTGTGAAGTAACACCTGTAGGAGCTACAGACTAACATGGCGAGGCGGGAGAGGCAGAGAGGAAAGGAGAATGTAGGAAAGAGAAAGGGAGAGGGGAGAAGAGCAGGAGCAAAGAGAAGAGAGAGGCTCTAGGCAAGGTGATGGAGATGGCCCCCAGATGCCTTGGAGGCCCCCCTGAAATGTCCATCCTAGGGGCTTGGACTCCACTTGAACAAGCAAGTGCCTTCTTTGGGTTCTTCCTAAATGCCTGGCGGCGGCCATCTCCCCACAAGTACCACAAAGATAGCCTGCCAGCTTCCTTGTGTCCCCGCACTGGTATCTTTGTCCTGAGGTCAAGACTGTTGGGAAGGAAGTATTATCACCATTATTAGTATTTTTATGCCATCATGGGCGCTGAATGTGCCAGTCTTCCCAGGCAGCAGGGGTTGGGCATGTAGCCAGATCTGGAGTGATAAAGTAGGTGCTGATGGTGGCATCCTTGGGTGAGAGAAAATGTCTGAAAGAGGTAAGACTGGGCAGTGTGGAGGGTGGGGTACTGACAGAGCACAGAACCATGGCATCAGCCTGGACCCACTCCTGTGCTGAGAAGACATGGCTTCCAACTAGCATAAGGGGCTCCCAGATGCGTCCATCTGCAGGTGGGGCCCACGGGCTTGGTGCACCCCCAGTCTGTGAGGCCAGACCTCCCCCCAGAGCATCACCATCCAGCTGGTGATCAAACATCTGGTGGGTAGGAAAAATACCTGGGAAAGGATTTAAAAGCTGTACTCTTTCCCGAATAGTTACATGTGACAGCCGTAACAACATAGTCCTTGAAAGGAACGTGCTTTCCTATCATGCTCTGGCTTTTATTAAAAGCTGTTAAAAAAGGTATTTCTCTACTTTATAAATAATAACACACCACCAACTTAACATTTATTGTGGACTTAGCAAATGTGAGGAACTGGATGAAGATCCTGTGGAGACATTTTTATCACCTCTTGTTTTAAGAAATCACTTTGCTTTTTCTGAGGATCTGGTACGTTTTTTACCAACCAGCTAAGACCAGCCATATGATATTGTTTCCTTCACCTTAGCGTCCTGGACATTCCAAGTCACTTTTTACACCGAAATAAGAGCAACCACGCTGACTCTTAGAATTGATGTACTTGTCTTTCTTCTCTTATCCTTGTTTTAACATCATGAAAGCTCTGTCTTCTTCTAGGGATTCACTTACAGAACTAATGAGAAACTCTTTCATGTGTTCATCCATTCATGTATTCATTCAATGACGTTGGGCGAGCAGGGCAAACACCATCTTGCCTTTATAATGTTAACAGCTTAATACACCTAGAGGCCCCAGAATGCAGGCAAAGAACTTGGTGCATGGATGTTTAAAGCAGCATTACTTAAAATAGCAAAGAACTGGGAACAACACACGTCCAGTGAGAGGGGATTAATTCAAATATAGTAGATGTGTATGATGGAATTTTAAATGGGTTATAAATTAGTTTTTTGGGCGCCGGGGTGGCCCAGTGGGTTAAAGCCTCTGCCTTTGGCTCAGGTCATAATCCCAGGGTTCTGGGATGGAACCCTGCATTGGGCTCTCTGCTCAGCAGGGAGCCTGCTTCCTACTCTCTCTGCCTGCCTCTCTGCCTACTCTCTGTCAAATAAATATAATCTCTAAAAAAAAATTAGTTTTTTTTTTTCGGATATGTGGAAAAATGTCTAAGGAATATAATTTTAAAAGGGGGAAGAGCAGCAAACTATAAAATTAGAAAGTTGTGAAGGCAAGGGCAGGGAAGTTCTGGGGGCAGGATCCTAACTTTATATCTTAAAAAAAAGACTAGAAGGAAGTATTACATAATACTAACAGTAGTTCTCTCATAATCATGATGTAGATATATTTAATTTTCATTTTCCAATGCTTCTATCATGAATATGTATTAGTTTTAAAATCTTAAAAGCAATGATGAGAAAAAAGAGGAATTTCCTAGGCCATGTGTTTGGGTCTTGTAGGCTGTAGGTATAAAAGGAGCAGTGTCCCTTGGATTTCCCGTCTGCAGCACCCATCTTCCCCGTGCTCACTGTGAGCGGGTGGGAGCCGGGAGGGGAGGCTCACCGAGGCACACGTGGAATTAGTGTGACTAGGAAGGTCAGCTGGTTTTACTCTGGGAGCCCTCCTCTTATTCCCTGAGACAAATGTAGCATAGGGTTGATTAAGCGTCCTGGAATGAAAATTACAGTACAAATGTGGCCCTGTGGGGAGAAAGACAGTCATTAAATAGTTGAATTTAATCCTTAAGTTTTTGATCCCCCTGGTTGATTTTGTTACTGTTTCATCTGACCTAAGCTATGTTGGCAGAGATGAAGAAGTGGCATCCGCCGATGGAGTGGCTCTGGGCTCAGATCATCCAGGTCTCAATCCTGACTCCGCCACTCAATTGCTTGATGGTCTTGGGCCTCTCTGAACCGTAGTCTTACCGAGAAGAGGACCGGCACAGAACCTACTCAGTTGAGGGGCCACAGCGATGAAATGAGAGAATGCAGGCCCAGGAGCCGGGCGCTGCGGCTTAGTGTTGTCCCCTGTCCCACCCGCCGCCTCCGCGCTGCTCCTCTGCAGGCACTATGCAAACTCTCATTTCTCAGGTTAGGGCTGGCCCACGCACGGGACGCCTTTCTGGGAGGCAGAGGGCAGGAGGAATAAAGAGACAGGGCACTTCTCCCTCTCTGGCTCTGCTTTGGGTGGTGTGGCTGGTAGTGCCTACACCCCCCTCCCCCAGGTCCCTGTTCCCCTGGGACAGTGCCCTGCCTCCTCGTCCCCCCTTCCTAGGGGAGGTACTTCACTAAAATCCCTGATGTGGACTCTGTTTCCTGACTAGATTCGTATTTTTCTGTCCTTTTTAAGATTAAAAAAAAAAAAAAAAGTTAAGTAATCTCTACACCCACTGTGGGGCTCAAACCCACAACCCCAAGATCAAGAGTCACACGTTCTCCCTCCTGAGCCAGCCAAAAACCCCAGACTCTGACACTCTTTTGACCTTCTTTTTACCTGAGGTTTTGAATGACGGTGATAAACAGCTTTTACACGACTTACTGTATATGTTCCCAGACCCACCCTGCCATGAGTGTGAGGGCTTCAAAAAGCCACTCGTCATGTTTAACCCCAACAATGACCCGATCATTTCGGGAGAAGCAGCAACTTTTAAGATTTTTGAGAAATTACATATTGATTCCAAAAAAGTGTCTTTATAGGATGTACAAAATATAAATAAGAAATATAAATAATAATGATTCCACAAACAGGCATCTCTTTATCCACCACACAGTTAAAAGAAACATTTACCATTATCTTTGCCCCCCGCCTCCCGGGGGGGAGCCCCTCCCTGGTTCCATCTCTTCCCCTCCCCAAAGATCTCCATCTTCCGGGGCTGACAACTCTTTGCTTGTCTTTGTAGATTTACCATGTCTTAGCCCGCTAAACAATATGTTTGGTGTTACACATGTTTTTAAATTGTCTATAAAAGAAAGAATGCTCTAGGGATTCTTCTTTGACTTGTTCTCCCACCCAACATTGTTACTAAGCATGACCTGGGTGGCTGTGATTCATTCCCAGTTCATTCATTCAGAGCTTTATAATAATGTTGTTATAGAACTAAAGCTCACTGTGTTATGCAATTGCTGTTAATGGATATGGGGGTCTCTCCAGGGTTCTGCTCTTTCAAGCCTGGTATCTGTTTGCAGGTGCCTGGTGTCGATGTTTCTCTAGGGTAGAAGCTGAGGCGTGGAGTTGGTGGGTCACAGAGCAGGGAATGCCACTGTTAGCAGATAAGGCCACATTGTTTTCCACAGTGGTTTTAACCAATTTATACTCCACCAGCTGTGTTAAAAAATATATGTTGTTCAATCCCTCATGAGTCTTTGAAGTCAGACTTTTAAATTTTTCGCCCATCTGAGGGGTGGGGAAAGATACCTCATTGTGGCTTTACCTTTGTATTTTCCTCCTTAGTCATCAGAGTGAGCTTCTTTCCATATTGGCTGTCCACGTGTTCTTTCCTGACAGGAGTCTGTTTGAAAGACCCTAATTGTACTTCCCTGGAACCTGGGGTTGTGGCTGACTTGGGGCATCTGGGGAGGGTGAGAAGGGTCCAGGAGGGAGGGAGGTGCTGCCCTGAAGTCCAGAGCAGGGCAGGGGCATGGCTGTGATGGGGGAGACTGCAAGAGAGCTACCCAGCCTGGGAGATTCCAGATGATTTTTTTTTTTTTTTTTTTTTTTTTTGCATCGTGAAATATTAACAGGCCTTATAATTTAAGAAAAGCTCAAAACATGATTTTTAATATAAATTTTTCTTATTTTTAAAGTATGGACACCTAATTCAAAAAAGGCAGTTTGGGCCAAACAAATCTGATCTGTGAGTGCTGCATTTAGCTAATCAAAGACCCTTGTGTGACCTGCACTTGGGTTCTGAGACAGGATTCACTCCATGGTCAGTCAGCAAGTATTACTCGCCTCTTGGATCCACGGGCAGTTGGAGAAGAGGAGGCCCCTGAGTTCATGGAACGGTCTGTCTGAAGGGACCTTTCATTCACTGCCCGTTGTTTTTACGGCGGTAAAACAGACGTGACATAAACTTAGCATTTCTCGGTGCGCGGCTCAGCGGCACCAGGTGCGTTCCCGTGGCCGTGGCACCATCACTGTTCTCGCAGAGGCTTTTCATCTGGCAAAGCTGAAACCGTCCACATTAAACAAGAAGCTCCCCCCACCCCCTGTCGCCCCTCCTCAGCCCGCTGGTGACCACCAGTCTCCTCCTGTCTCCCGAGTTTGGTAGTCAGGGCACCCGTGTCGGTGGGATGGTACAGCATCTGGCTTACTCCACCGGGCACAGTGTCCTCCTGTGGGTCTCAAGGCATCTCAAGCCTCATGCGGTCCTCAGCCAAGCGGCAGCATGGCTCACAGTTTCTTTCCTTTCGAAGGCTGGAGAACATCTCATGGTATCCCCATGCCCCATCTGCTTTACCCACTTGTCTTTTGGTGGACACTGGGCTGCTTTTACCTTTTGGCTGTGTGCATGCTGCCGCCCCAGATTTCTCTGTTCAAGCAGGTTGGAGTCTCTGCTCTCAGTTCTGTGAGGGAATATGCCCAGAAGTGGGATTGCTGGAAAATACAGTCATTTTGTTGGATAAGCCAGGGGGACTGGCTTATTCCCTCAGCACTTTTGCCTGCTTTCTCTATTTAAGAACGTGCAGTTAAAATTTGGGGGGAAATCAGCGTCATTTGGGATAGCGGTGATTCGCATCCTTTCTCAGGCTACACTTTTGAAAAGCAGAACACGGATGAAACCCTTGGGTCCATGTCTGTTTGGCTGTTTTTGTCCTGTGGCAATGAGGGCGATGATTAAGATACTTACTCAAATACATTGCATGCTTGCTTTGTCCCAGCACCATTCTAAACACTTCTGGATATTTTAAATAACGTTATGTCTATAATCATTCTGCGAGGATTATCGTCCCAGTTTTACAGGTGAGGAAACCAAGCCCAGGGCAGTAGAACCATAAACTATGCTGGGACAGACAGACTCATTGAATTCAGCATTTACTTTCACAGAGGAGGGAAAAGATGCTGAAGACAGGATACCCCAAGTCACAGTGTTATACTGTGATCGACCCGGCTGAGCTCACAGGCTTCCAGACGTCTGGAAACCCCTGGCCCCACACTCTCGCCGCCTCGAAGACAGGATTCCATCCATTCATTTTGTTTATCCTCTTGACCCAAGCGAAACCCCTTCAGAGAAGCTGCCGTGCGGCACTGGGATCCAGCTGGATATTCCTGGTCCTCTTCCTGATAATTACCGGGGCAGGACTTAGCTGAAATATGACGGGGAGAGGATTACGGGTTTGGCTCTAGGATTTTGTAAAAACACATGGAAGTAGTGCATTAATATTAGTCAGGGGCTGAATGGGCCTTTTTAAGAAGTTGAGATAAACTTTGGCAAAATCAGGTTGCCCTGAGAAACATTCAATTTACTGTGCTCAAAAAATTGTAATTTTTCTTTCTGTTAAGTTTATTTAGATAGTAAAAATCTGGAGTCTGTATCCCCTACGAAGTTGCACCCCTGAAGTTATGAGTCTGACCATACACATGGCAGGCCTGTGTTTTTCATTACATTCCCTTACTCGTTAGGTCTTGCAGTTAGTCCGTGTTACACGTTTCTCTTGTGTTTTTCTTGAACTTCATGAACTCTGGCATTTCATTTCAGGGATGTATATCCAAGGGAAAAGCAGCCTTCCTTTGATCTTCCTTGGGACACCATTATGTTTAACCTAAGAAAGATTAGGGAGTTGCCATTCAACCCTGAACAAACACAAAATTCGGCTACAAAGATGGCGGGTGCTTAATGTATTTACAACATCGACTCCATTATGAACTAATTCCACAGCAAGCAGACTCTGAAAAGCATTCTTTGGAATGGAATTCCCATCTGCTTTGGGAGGCTACGTGCATATGGTCCAGAGTACTGAACATATTGGCCTCACAAAGAAATGTATTTAGCATGAAATATTTAAACTGTAGAGGGTTTTTAAACTTTGAAATCATTGTCACTGTTGGTTCCCCACATGGCTGTCAAGTTGTACTTTCTCTGAACTGAACAGCAGTTTCTGGAAAGCACCCTTGCCTTCTACTTGTATTTGTAATAACATCTGCTCAACAGTGGTGAAACAAGTCCGTTCCAGTCTTTGGACAAACAATCCCCTGAGCCGGGGTGAACTCAGAGGGGCAAAGAGCTACCACTTGGCCAGCAGCTGGAAAACCAGACTGCTCAGCTCCCTTCTGCTCCTTTTCCAAAATAGGCTTCAGAACTCAGCCCACCTTTTAAATAGCTCTTTAGCAATGTGCAGATCTAATTGTGACATATATATATTATATATATAATATATATTATATATATATAATTTATATATAAATGTGTTATATATATTTATACATATAAATATATATCGTTTTTCCCCCTAGTCCTGAAATGAGAAAGGAAGAACAAAACAAATCAAATGTTAGCCTGTCAGGATTTTCAGTTCCCTGTCACCCCCAAGACATTGATGGAGATTTATTTTCCTAATGAAGGCTCCAACAGTAATGGTGGCACTTGCTAGAATCAGTTAGGACTAAGTGGTATTTAATTCACAGCGAAGCGACAATCTGACTGGACTGTGATTAGTTCCAGCTTTTAGCTATCATTTATAGGTCACCAGGCGGCTAACGACCTCAAATGAGGGGCCATTATCTTTTGACAAGATGAAGCATTTTTCTGGGGGGGGATGAGAGGAGGGGGAGGGGTGCTACACAGAAAGCCAGCTTAATACTCTCCCTGGGGATTATTTCGTTCCTAGTAGAGCTCCATAGACAGTTACTCAAAGGAACCATGCTCATGCATTCCAGTTAGGTCTGTGGAAGGCAAGGGAGGAAAAGACTTTCCTTACAGCCATCCGTTGACCTGCTCAGCAGGAGAGGTGAGGGTCTTCTTACTGCTCTCTGCTTTATTGCACTTCACGGGCATGCGTTCTTTACAAATTGAAGGTTTGTGGCAACCCTGTGTTGAGCAAGTCTGTTGGTACCGTTTTTCCAACTTCATTTGTTCTCTTTGTGTCATCACATTTTGGTCATTTAAAACTTTTTCATTTTTATTATTCTATTTCTTACGGTAATCTACGATCAGGGTTCTTTGATGTTACTATTATAACTGGTTGGAGGTGCCATGATTTGCATCCATTTAAGACAACGAACTTAATAAATGCGTGTGTTGACTGCTCCACCGACTGGCTGTTCCCCCATCTCTGTCCCTCTCCTCAGGACTATTCCCTGAGACACAATATTGAAATCAGGCCAGTTAATAACCCTATAGTGGCCTCCAAGTGGAAGGAAGAGTCGCACATCTCTCACTTTAAATCAAAAGCCAGAAATGATCAAGCATAGTGCGGAAGACATGTCGAAAGCTGAGAGAGGCCGAAGGCTAGGCCTCTTGAGTCATGTTGTAAATGCAAAGGAAAAATTCCTGAAGGAAATTCAAAGTGCTACTCCGGTGAACACGTGACGAGAAAGCAGAACAGCCTTATTGCTGATACAGAGAAAGTTCTAGGAGTCTGGATAGAAGCTCCAACCAGCCACAACATTTCCTTAAGCTAAAGCCTAATCCAGAGCAAGGCCCTAACTTTAATTCTGTGAAGGCTGGGAGAGGTGAGGAAGCTACAGAACAAAAGTGTGAAGCCAGCAGAGGTTGTGTCATGAGTTTAAGAAGCCATCTCCATAATAAGATTAGCCAAGACAGTGAAGGTAGCTGCGTTCAACAACAGATTTTTCCATGTAGAGGAAACAGTCTTATGTCAGAAGAAGATGCCATCCAGGACTTTCACAGCTAGAGTGAAGTTAGTGCCTGGCTCCACATCTTCCAAGGACAGGTTCCCTCTCTCGTTAGACTAATGCTGCTGGTGACTTGAAGTTGAAGCCCATTTACTCTACCCAAAATCCTAGCGCTCTTAAGAATTATGCTAGATCTGTATTCACCAAGCCCTCAGTATCTCCGAGGTATGCCTATATTCCTTGGGGGAGGCACTATGGGAGAGTGTATTGGTGGGGTTCCCTGGAAGGAAGGCTACCATTCAGCCTGCACGTACTGGTGTGGCAGTTCTAGGTTGGTAACAGCCATTCTCCACTGTGATGGGGTAAAGCCTCTGCTCTGATTAGCTCGTGTCAGGGCCGTACTGATAGTTAAATATTCAAAATAACAACCTTGCCTGGAGAAAGCTCTTTTGGGGAGTCTATTTTCTTTCCCTCTAAGAAAATCCGCTTAAAGTGAAATTGTCTGTCTCCCTTACATCATTAGAATCTCCCCTAAATTAGCTGAAAGCTGTCGACAGCTTTGTTAATTACAAGTTTGTTAATTATAAGCAAGATGATGTAATGTTCTAAGAAAGTAGTGGTTTGAGGGTAGGTCTGGTGCGACTCCAGAGGGTTAGGAGTTGAGCTTGTCAATGCTGAGGCCATGATGACACTTGTCAACCCTGTGACAGGGAGGGCCCAGAGTCCCTAAACTGGAGCCGTCGGAAAGCACTAGAAGCAAGCAGGTGTTGCCGCCACCAGCCACACATACCAGCTTTGACACTTGCTGCCTGAAATGGTAGGAATGAGCCTGTTTTCCTCCCTCCTGATTTTGAGACCCCCACCTTCTTTCTCGGTCTTGAGGAGTTGGAAGGCAGTCTTCTAGCTTGCTTTTCTCCTATTTAGTGAGTCTTAGAAGGAAAAGAGTCTGCTTTTATTGCTTTTTGGAACCAGAACTTCAGATGTACCAGTGTGATGTGATACTGGAAGCTTCCCTGAGTTGAGTACCGGCCACGCCTCAGATATATAAAGGAGTTCTCCATACACGATTCCATTCAGCCCTCACCTTAATCCAGTGAGGAGGGCATTATTGTTCCCAGGATGCGGATGAGTTTGAGGCATGACCAGGGATACAGATCCAGGCCTGCTACTCTCCGGCACCCTGGGGTGATCTCACAGGTGTTACCTCTGTCCTAAAGGAGCTTACAGTCTGTTGTGAAAACAAACCACGCCTATATCGTTACAAGATGAAACTAAGTATAGCATATCCCTCAAACTCAATCTCTTAGTTTATTGTTATGAACCCCCAATGTTGGTTTTGTAAATTATTTCAATATGCATAAATACAAATCTTGCATAAGTTCCTTACACTGCTAATATTTTGGTGAATTTCTTTATAGACACCCATATATTTGGGGGCTTATTCTATATAGATTTGTATTATGATTTTTGGGGTTGTGTCTCACATATTAGCATTTTCTGATGTCAATAACAAAATTTTAAAAATGGATATACTTTCATCCTTGTACCAATATAGGGATTTTACCATGTATTTAACCATTCCCCTCTAGTTGGACATTTAGGTTGTCTCTGGTTTGTACCATTAAGAAGCATACTATCACATCCATTTTTGTACACGAACCTCTGCCTTTCTGGTCATTTCCTTGGAATTAATACTTAGGAGAGAAATTACTGGGTCAAAGGGCATAAACCTTTTTTAAAGGCTTTTCGTAGATCTCTTCAGGAAGGTTGTATTAATATGTTTGCATCTGGCATTGAAGGATCACATTGGGACCTAAGGGGTGTCAGGACAAAGTGGTATCTGAACCAGAACTTCAAGGGTGGACAGGGCTGCTACCAGAGCAGGTAGGTGGAGGCATCTCGGATGGGTGATAACATGCCCAGACTCAGGGAGGAGAGTAGAAGGTGCCTGGGGGAAATGGCGAGCATTCTGATTTAGTTACGCTGTGGCTCTCAACCATTTTATGTGTCGAGCCCACTTAGAATGTTAAAATTTGGGGGAGAACATAAAATGTTCAAAATAGGAAACAACTCGGCAATAATGCAAAGACAGTCACCGCTGTGGTATAATGTTATCTAAATGCCCAGAAGCATCACCATTATGGTACGATTTCTTGTTCCCCCTGGTTCTGTGTTTAGAATAGAACGGTTTGTTGATCTCACCATGGTCTCTTGTAGTATCAGGACAATGTTCTGGAAGGCACGCTGACTGGTTTGCTGTTGGCATGAAGCCATACTGGTTGCTACTGTCATTCTTTACTTGACCATTCAGCTCCATGCCCCTCTTGACAGTCTTCCCACTGGTGGCATAGTGTGGTGGTGAAGAGAAGAAGGAAAGAACCCAGACGGCCTGGGTTCAAATTCCAGCTTCTACCGTTTATTGGTCGTGTGGTCTTATGCAAATTACTTCACCTTTGTGCCTTCGTTTCTCCAACTGTAAAATGGGGTTGATGTTACCTCCCTTTATAGGATTATCTTGAGGATTAATTGAGTTAATATACATAAAGCATTTGAAACAATGCTGTGCATAGAATAAAAGTACTTTTAATAAGCATTAGCTTTTATTATTTATTATATTTCTTCAGTTTGGCCCACTGGCTAAGATTTGGCAGCACACGTGAAAGCTGTATGGCCTAGTGGTACGCTGTGGCATTCCATCTCGGAGGCCCAGAGGACGGGGAACTGCCTCCTTCCCAGCTCAGCGCACAGCTACAATGAACGGCTATGTGTCAAAGGTGAGAGGTTTTTATTTGGGTTCATCACAGAGATTGAATAGAGTCTCATGACATTCATCCATATAAAATATCTTAAAAATAGTTGCAGGCATAAATAAGAATGACTATTTTATTTTATAACGCACAGTCTTTTTTGTTGATTACAAATAAGAAGTATATGAAGTTAAGATGCAGAAATTGTCTAATTTGATTTCGGCAATTTCTAAAAATTGAATTATAAAATTACGGACCCATAAAAAAGATGCTTTTTAAATGGAACCAGCCACCTTGAAAAATATCCTGAAAAATGCGGTTAAAACTTAATACTTCAAAGATAGAGAACAAAATAAAAATGTTGCCTGTTGGCCTGACTTTTGAGGACCTGGACCCTCCAGGAACTCCCGGCCTTGGTGAAGGGACCTGACAAGCCTCTTGCTGGGATCCGTGTCAGATGCAAACAAAATCGCTCTTGATTTTGGTCCATAAACGGAGACAGGATTCCCTCATTGCTGGATGACTTGAAAAGAAGCTTTGCTTTCACTATGCATTTGGTCTCACAATCTTCATTGACAAATAATTCTAAAACGAAAACAAAGAATGTTGAAAAAAAATGAGTATTTAAGTTAGGGATTCTCAGCCTAGGCACTACTGACATCTAGAACCACGTGACTTTTTGTCATCGGGGACTGGCCCATGCACTGTGGCACGTGCAGCATTCTTGGCCTCTACCTGCCCTCTGTCAGCTGCAGCCCCCAGGGTGCCAACCCAAATGTCTCCAGACATTGCCACCCATCCTTCTGAGTGCAAAACTGCCCCCAGTTGAGAACCACTGTTTTTTTTTTTTTTTTAAATATTTATTTATTTATTTGACAGACAGAGATCACAAGGAGGCAGAGAAGCAGGCAGAGAGAGAGGAGGAAGCAGGCTCCCCGGACCCCAGGATCATGACCTGAGCCGAAGGCAGAAGCTTTAACCCACTGAGCTACCCAGAGAACCACTTGTTTAAATCAAAAGAATCTAAATCAGTAAGAAGAGATTACTGTTTTTTAAATGGTCAAGATCGAGGTCTTGGTCAGACTACTGGCAAGTAGAACCCAGTGTGCATGGGCATCAACAAAGTATGATACTGGGGGCAAAGAGAACTTACATCTCTGCAGTTGTGGTTGTGACTCTGTTACCCTAACAAAAACAGCTGTTCTATTACCGATACGGGTCGAAGGAAGTCTTTAAATGCCTGGAGTGTCCTTTCTGCGCTTGGCAAAATGGGCTTTACCTCCTTGGTGAAAACCATCCTCAGCCATAGGATCCTATGCTCACTGTTCCTATCTCTATAAAAGCCTGGCTTTCATAGTAATTTACTTATTCATATGTCTGTGGTCCCTAGGCCATGAACTGCTCGTGGGTAAGAAATCATGCCTCGGTCATCTCAACATCCCAATTCCTAGTGCGTAGTAGATGCTCAATAAATCCCCTGAATGAAAGAATGAAGGTATGAGTTCTGGACACAGCAGCAAACCTCCCATCTAGACTCGCATTTATGACTGAGGTGACTGAGGAAAATTTAAGAGGAAGAGTATGTGATGCAGGCCGTAAAGAACAAAGTTTTGATAGACACAACATGGGCAAGGGAACAGCATTAGCAAAGGCATCCTGGCAGGTAAGGGCGATCCCTGTGGGGATCTGGGGGACTAGCTAGTTTGGGTGATGTTTAGGGTTAATGTAGACCTATACCGAGCCCAGATTTGGGGATCTGTGGATGCTAGGGTAAGGAGTTAGCTTGCAGGATGGTTTGGGACAAGAAAGTGTGAAGGCAGGGAGATCGGTCAGAAATGCTGGCTATTATCCTGGCCCACATTGCTAAAAGTCTGAGGGATTTCTCCTAGAATTCCTGAAACCAATTTTTTTTTCCTCAAACGAGGAAGTTCTGCCTGTAATCTGTGACACCCTAAGAACGTCGTTTCCATCACAACAAACATCACTAAATTTCCCACAGGCTGAAGGACTGCAACGCCGCAACTGCTAAGTAGGTCAGTCTACTGAACAGCTGGACGGCCGACCATAGTTCACGAGGCCGAGGGCCTTACCGGTAGGGAGTATAGGAGCACGGCCATGAAGAGCAGCAGGATGAGCAGGATCAGCAGGCCGATGATGACCCACTTAAAGCGGCGCCACACGATGAACTTCATGGTCTTACATGGGTTGGTGAACCAGAGGAAGGAGGTTTCTGGTCGGCTGCATTGCAAAGAAATGGTTTTACCCACCCAACTTGGTATTCTACTTCAGAACCTAACACAGTTTGAAGAACACTTAGTAACATTGATAAAGTCAAGAAAAGACATTATTCCCCTCAGTTGGCTGAGAAAGATTTTTTAACATTTTATGGCTCCCTAAGATGCTGAAGATACTCTGGACTTTGGTTTGTGGGAAAGGGGAGAAGTTAAAATGAAGCTAGATCACCAAGCTCTCCACCCCCTACCCCCCCATTAAGTGCAAAATTAAGACAACACCGAATCCATTCCACTAAGCGTATTGGAAGGGGGGGGGGCTTTCAGACTGCAGGTGTTTGGGGATCAGACATCATGGAGAACAAAGAGGGCCTCTCACTTTGGTGGGTCCAGCTTGGGGTTCATGTTGGGTTCATCACGTCCCTTCCCGGCTGGCCTCTCGTCCGCCTCCTTCTCATTGAGGATTTCCAACGTCATCTCCACTTTCCCCTTCAGTAAAGCAGAACAGGTTAAACACATGACATCACGTTTCACAAATATTTTCATTTCAACCCAAGGAGTATTCCCTGAGCAATGATTTTTACTCTTGTAAAACAATCCTTAGATTGCCCTAAATTTTCCTCAAGAGATTTCATCGCATTTCCTCTTCCATGTGTTTCTGAAGCAACCCCATGTGGGAAACTGAGAGGACAAATTGCTTTCCCTCCCTCTGCTCCCTACTTTTCATTCTCTGTACTCCGTCCTCTAACTTTCTCATATCCATCTCTTTGCCTTCTCACGCACCATCCTTTGTAACTTTATTTGGAAAAGATTAACCTAAATCCTGCTAATGACAACATGCAGCTCCATACTTCCTGCTTAACCGCTGTACGGAGCGGGGAGGGCACTCCATGGGTACTCGATAGTGTACTAAGCTGAATACATGAATGAATGAATGAATGCTGCCTCTGTGTTCATACAGGTTCCTAAGTGACACACTGGACACCGTTTAAGGCTTCTACGTGGATAATCCCATGTGACGCTCACAGCAACCCTATAAACCAGGTACTGTGATGACCCTCATGTGTACTTGAGGACGCTGAGGCCCAAAGAGGTCTAAAAGTTGCCCACTTTTATGGCCAGGCTTGTCACAGGCTTTCTGGACCCCGGAATGCACACTAGGTCACCAACAGTCTGAGGACCCCACCCTTGACAGCTGCCTCGGTGGTGGAGCCAGAGGACATCCTCTGCTGACGGGTCTGACAAAGTGAGGGGTCTGACGATGGCAGGTTGCTACATCTCTCCCAGTCTGTTTTGGGGGTTGGCTTTTTATTTTACCTAGTTCAGTAGTAGTTTTATTTTTTAAGTAAAAAGTTTATATGTTAAGTATGCTTCAGTTAAAATATTTTTTAATGTTCTACCCCAGCCTGTTCCTTGAATCTACAAACTGGAGATAATGTCTCCTTTCTGGAATTGTCAGCTACAACTAAATGAGATTATGTATAACTACTCTGTAGTGGTAGAAAACAGATAAATGGTTTCCTGGGTCAGGAGTGGAGAGAAGAGTAGACTGCAAGGGGCACAAAGAAACTTCTGGAGCAATGGGAATGTTCTGGATCTTGGTTCTGGTGGTGGTCTCAGGAGTGTATCAGTCAAAACTCATGGAATTGTGCACTTTAAGTAGATGTAGTTTATTCTGTGTAAATTATACCTCAAAGTTGTTTTCAAAACCATGATTATGAATGTGAGGCACTTAGCATGTTGCCGGGCTCCTAATGAGTGCTCTAGGATGTCAGCTGTTAGCAGTAGCAACAGTACATGATGAATGAGGTCCTCTTCTCTGACCTGGCACGGCAACCCGAGCTTCTGCTTCTCTAGCACAGTCTACCTGGGAGTTCTCTCAACTTGCTTATAAGTTTTGGCCTTTGTGCCCAGTGGATGTCAGGGCTCCCTGCTTCCTCCACCTTCTTAAATTTATTGTTTTCAACAGGAAGAGTTTGAAGTTCCTTTTTTCTGTACTGAATTGTACCAAAAGCTCAGGGTAACTCAGCCTTCCCGGTGATGCAGGGTCCTCAGGAAATACCATGTAGCCGCTGGGGCTCCCAGCTTTTCCACCATTCCAATCTCTCCACCTACCATACACACCCACACAAATGCTCACGGCACCCACCACCTTCCCCTGTGATCCCAGTACAAACCATTCCTGTAACTTAAGGTCTCTCCGATTTAACACTTTGTTATCTGGCATCAGCCGAGAGAGGGCAGAGCCTAAATGACAAAAGGAATGAATGACCCGAACTGGGAAACAGTCCTACCGCCATCACACGGGAGCCATCTTTATCTGCATAGCACGGCCACCAGCCTTTCATGGACTTCTGCTCAAATAGTGAGGCGGTTTTTGCCTTCAGGGGGTTCATGGCTTTGAGGTCTGGAATCATGTCCAAACTGCATTTCTCTGATGATTTTGCTGGAATGATGGTACGATGCAAGTCAAGTTCCAGGAAACCTAGCCAAGGAGACAGACCCAAATAAGCTTCAATGGATCAGCCATTGTTCACAAGTGAACAGAATGTTCTTGTCAGGGGAGAGGCAGACAGTGATTTCGAGCAGGTGATGGGTGAGTTAGAGAAAGGGATCCTGGTAGACATTTAAAATTCCTTCTGGATAGGATGGAAAGTGGTAGAAGAAATGTCTGTCCACTGCTCTGCATCTCAGAGGGTGATGTGGTTTATTTCTCAAAGATACAAATATAAACAGAGCTCTTCTACAAGCTCAAAAGAATTAAACATCTATAGATTAGACGTCTGCTGAAGGCAGATTTGGAATGTGCTCAGAGCAGTCTCAAGCTACCCTGAACAGAGGCACTGTGGGCGCTCTGGCTACCTATGCTCATTTAGGAGTCAATCTTGCTGAGAGGTGAACAATGAAGCTTTTTTACCTTCAACTGAGCGGGGCAGGAGACTGATGAGGGGGTGTGGGGGAGAGCCAGGGAACTCTAGGGAAGGCAAAGACCTGCATTTAAAGAGTGGGAGGGAAAAACAGAGCAGGCCAATGAGGCAGACTCAGGGCCTGGGAGAGGGGAATTCAGAAGAGCATTATGTTATTGTGGTGGTCTTGGGTCATGCGTACCAAGAAAGGGAAGGGCCCAAGGTGGGGGGTGTTTAATAAGTGCCTTCAACCACCGAGGAGGATGGACCCCAGGGAAAGAACAAGGGCTGGTGACATTAGGGGATTGAGAGCAGCGCGGAGGAGGAGGAGGAGGAAGCCAATTCTGATGTGCTGAGGAGGCAGTGTGGGTAGTCTGGCTGTGGAGTCAAGGCTGAGGCATTCCCTTGTGGATATAGACTTTGAGTGTTCAAGGCAAGACAGGAACTGGTGTAAGAGCCTCCTTGGGGGTCCCTGAATGCGGATGGGGCCTGCTAAAAAGAGTGACGTTCACTGTGCAGTTTTCAGAGGGCTTGAGACAGCGAGCAGGCAGGCTACACTGCCCAGAGGACATGGGGGCAGTGAGTGTAGCCCAACCCTTAATTACCCACGGAACTGGTGATTTAAATCACGGACTCAGATTTTAATTGATTTCACTAATTCCGAGTAAAATTTCTTAGAGAAAAGTATCCAAATGTAAGCCCTACCCAAATAGTCATCCAGAGAAAACTTGTCATTATCCCATATCTGAATGATGAGTCTGGGTGGGACCCGGAATTCGGTTTGGTCAATACTCCAGAAATGCTCCTAAAATGACAAGAGAAAGAAAAACCAAGTCATTGGATTTTCTGGACTCGGATTACTGGACTCTGAAACCTTACCCTCGGGTCCCTTGAAACCCTAGCATCAGGGCACAGGGCCTTTGATCTCTTCCATAACCCCCCTCTAACAACCCCTCCTACTTTCCCTCAACCCTCCAGCCCATGACATGGAGGGTAGCCAGGCTGCCTAGGAAATCTCAAGGCCACCAGCTGGGTGACAAAAAGGTTGTCCCAGGCAACTCCCAAACAGAAGGTTTCCGGCCTGCCATGTTCCTATCAGTGTGACTCCCTGCTGCCACTCTTGTGGTTTGGGGAGTTATATCTGTGGGTCCCCCACCCCGTACCACTAGGGCCAGCTCAGACTAACCTCCCAAAGCCAAGCTGTTCTAGGCCAGCCCACCCACACTAACACCTGCTGGGGTGTCACATTTGCTCAGTGACCTTCTACACCCCCTCCATGGATGTTTGAGCACACTCCTTTCACATGGGGGTGAGGAGACTGGGGATCAGCTTTCACTCTTAGCAGCAGATTTAAAATGTCCTTATATTTTTGGCTTTTGAAAATATTGCTGTGTTTTACATGCTCTGGTCAACCCAGACCCACCGATTCCTCATTCTGAAGTTAGGTGGAGGGAGGACTGGGTAAGGGTCCTCCACAAGTTCTCACCTCTGGTCTCTGCCTCTGAACAATATTAGCCAAACAGAGTAACACCTCCACAGCCCAATTACTCCTGCGTGCCTCAGGCCCCAGCAGAATGGGATTCCCCCAGTGTGCGTGCCTCAGGCCCCAGCAGAATGGGATTCCCCCAGTGTTTCATGAATTCAAAGAAGGATGGTTGGATTGTTTCTCGGTTTTCTTTTTTTTTTTGGAGGAGGGGGAGAGAGAATCCAAGCAGGCTCCATGCCCAGAGCAAGCCTGACTTGGGGCTCGACTTCACCACCCCGAGATCATGACCTGAACCAAAATTGAGTCAGATGTTTAACCAACTGAGCCACCCAGGTGCTTTGTTTCTTTTCAGATGACATCCCAGAAATGTTGGCTCTGAGGGACTAGGTAGCCCATTCTGGTGTTGGTTGGCCTCATTGACTGTCCCGCGTGGGGTCATGCTCCCGCGGTGGCACACAGGGCACTGAGACATCCAACACTAAATGTGAGTAGATAGGAAAGGCCGTCCCCTTCTTGCCGGTCTGCCTCACCATCTGGAAGTGTGCGTGATTTGACATCAGGTTGGGCCTCTGTGTTCTAGAAAGTGCCCTTTGAAGGCATTTATCTCACTTGGCTCGGAAAAGCGCTCCCTACACCAGCAGCACTGAGTAGCGCCAGCAGAGGGTAGGGTCTGGCTAGATGGGACATAAGGCAGGTGAATTCTGATGAGGTCTAGGGAGAGGAGGTGAGCGGGCATAGCTAGGAAAGGTTTACAGAATGTGGGGAGCAGGAATGGGATAGGGGATCTATAAAAGGCATCTCTCATTATTGTCTGCTGAGATTCAGGCCCCCCTTTTGGGGAAAAAGCATCAGATTTTCCCTGGGGACTCTCCTCCTATGCACTTTGGGAAGAACTGACTCTGTTTCGAACTCCAGAGCTTGGCCAGTCCTAGCACTGCATCCCCAGGCCACGTTGGTTGGTTCTGGAATGGGAACGTGACCCCAAACAGAGAGACACACAGAGGCCCAATTCCAGAACTCTGGTTGGCACCATTGGGGGTTGGTTCTTCTATTTCTGCTGAGGATGCTGGGAGGGCAAGAGGTGGGCTGGGCTGTGGGCAGCCATCTTGCCTCACCAGGGAATGAGGTCCATGGGAGAGGGCAGAGAGAGGGGTGGAGAAAATGAGAGCAATTCCTAAAGACGACAGTTCAATCTTAAACCTGCCAACCCTGGACTTTTTAGTAATGTGAACCAATAAATCACTTTTTTTTTTGTATAAGCCAATTTCAGTCGAGTTCTGTAACTAGAGTCTTACTAATTAAGACCATGAGAGCCTTGACCCTTGATGAAAGTGCTTCTGAAGGAGGTAAAGGAGATGCTGAGGTTTAATAAAGAAGGTGAAAGGGAAATTTCACCTAAATATCTTGCCTCTATTTGGTTAATGAGTCAAACTGTGCTGCTTATGGGATGAAATCAGTCTCCCTGTGACATAAAAACACTCGGGTATTTGCATATATGAACTCAGGTCAACCCTTTACTCGGTCCTTTACCCTGCTGCCCACCTGTTAGGCGGGGGCAGTTGTGTTTCTGATCCTTCTGAATTGCACAAAGAGCTGTCTTAGCTTTGTGACCCAAGGCAAGTATCTGCACGTCTGTGGGTCTCAGATTCCCCATCTCCTCAAGGGGGAGCCGGGCTCATGACCTTGGAGGTGCTGGCAGCTCCTACTTTTCCCACATCTTTTAAGGCAGACCCATGACACCCACTTCCCATGGGCATAGATCAGAACTCACTTTTTTAGCAACGATACAGAGTTGTTCCGCTGGGAGGTAGTCAAATGGGAAAACAAATCTCCAGTTAAAATTTCCTTCGCCATCCAAGGACCTGTAATGGACATCTGTTTTCTGTTTGTTTTCTTCATTGCCAGGAATCCAGCTGAAAAGCAGAAGCAAACAGACTTTAGCTTCATGTGATTGACAAGTAATCTAGCCGCAAAATTGTGCAGTGATTAGGGGAGTGAAGGGCAGGAGAATTAATGCACTTTTCTTGGGCAGGCTCCAGTTATGTAGGGAGCTGGGGGTGATTTATGAAGGGGGGGGTGCTCTGTTGCATCCAACACAGGTTGTAGCCAAATAAAATATAATTCCTCTAAAGCCAAAGCAGGAAACCCTTTAGACTTCAGTTAGCAGGGATAAGGTGACATTTTCTGGAAAATATCAACAACTTAGCTTCTATTCTGGGAATGCTGAAGCTTGCTGGCTACGATGCTAGTCTTCCTACCTATAACTCATCAGTGGCTGTCATCACTGCTGATAGGCTTAATGAATATGAGTTAGTTCAAAAATTTAGCATTTCCTCTTCCATGTTTTACTTAAGCAAACAAAACAGGCATGACTCAAGTCATCCTACGACTTCCTTTTTTTAATTATTCTTAAATTCACTATGATCACATTAATGAGACTAGCAAGGGAGATGTAAGCTGTTATTTCCATGTGCATATCAATGAAAATTCATTTCCATAAACAATTTAACATCTTAACTTTTGACATTTGAAAAGTTTCTTGTGGCTTGTGCCTGGCAGGTAGTAGGCCTATTGAAGGAATGAATGAACGAACCGAACGTGTGGGGGAAGTGGCTGATGTCACATCTGCCTACTCTTGGGAAGGGTTCTGTTTGGGAACTAGGAGATCGCCTGATTTTAGACTGGGCAGAGGGCATGAGAATCCCGCTGCAATCAACCGTGGTGGAGTTTTTAAAAAAGACTGATACCTGGACTCCCCCCTCCCCCCACCAGAAAGAGATTCTCAGTAGGAGGCAGGCCTGGCTATGAACACACTCTGCCACTTACCATTCTGGGCTTCTTCTCCCACCTGTAGGTGAAGTTAACAATATGTGCTCCCTTCCCCTCGTTAACATGAGGACAGAGTGGAAGACTGTGGCTTAGAAGGGCCAGAATGGAAAGGGCAAAATCCCTGGCTGTGTTACTGAATATCTGCCATACTCAGCATGCCTTGTTTTATTCTTCCCAACAACTATATAACTTGCTCCATTTTACAGATGTGGAAACTGAGGTCCAGACAGAATAACTTCCACAAGGGCACACAGCAATTAATGGACAGAATTAAGTATTAAGAATTCTGAAGCCCTGGTTGGTCTGACTCCAAAGTCCAGGGCTATTCTTCTGCCTCAAGGGACCATAGAGAGTACCAGAAAGTCACATGCTACCGTTAGATCCTATTGTTAATAGTGGTATTAATATCAATTAACTACAATAGTTGTCCTTGCAAGTTAATTAACTAATTAGCTAGCTTAGTTGAAAGATTCATCTATTCACTTTTAACCTTTTAAATTAACTCGAGGAAAGGAGTTTACACTCTTTGGGTAGGACCTTGGTGACTTCACCTCCTTGACAAGATCCCCAAAGAGCCACCATCCTCCTTCCCCAGACCGCTCACCCCATGAAGCTCTTCCCTCTTTTCTTCTCCTGAATCTTTTTTACTTAATTCTAAGTATCAATCTTTTCACATTATTTTAAGACGAATTAACTTTCTGTATTTGCGTATGCACATGTAAAACTTTGTATACCTCCCCACGTGAAGTGTCCTAGCTGCCCATTACCCTGTGGCAGATGGTAAGCACCGTGCGTATTAGGGTTAGGAATACATGGTGTGTATCAGCATGTGGTGGTGCTAGGGATACTACTGATGCATGATTCATCTTTTCACATACAGCATTTAGGTTTTAATTCCAAACAGGATATGGTACTTTAGGTTGTGCTTTTATTCTTTAATTAGAGTTTTCTCTCAGTCCAGTATTCCTTGAGTTTCCCTGATTTGAAAAAAAAAAAAAATGCTTATGACACTCAAATAAATTTGCATATATATAATTAGCTAGGATTAGTTTTCCTTGGGGAATGGTAATAAGATCCTGAAATGAGAAGGAATAATGAAGAACTTGATGAAACATTCCCTGTTTACAGTGAACCCAAATGATAGTAATTATGTCTTCAACAAAGTTTTGATTGAAGGCCACTTGGGATCAAAAGTGAAACTTTGTTATCACTTTATGAATATATTAAATTTCAACAAATCTTATCTTTTACACATCAAAGAACCAAATTGGTCTCTGAAATAGTAATCCTACTAGCTAACACATACACAGTGGGATAGTTCATGTTTGGTGTTAGTGTGCCTGGCCACAGGCTGCCCAGATGACACATTATTCTCAGTATGTCTGTGAGGGTGCTTCTAGATGAAATTAGAATCTGAACTGGTGGGCTGCGTGAAGTAGACTGCCCTTCCCAGTGTGGGTGGGCCTCATCCAATCTGTTGAAGGCCTGACTAGAACAAAAGGCAGATGAAGGAGGAGTCAGCCTCCACTACACCTCTCACTTTCCTGAGCCTCCAGGTTCTGGAGGGCAGAACCAGGGACTTCTCAGCCTCCAGAATCATGTGCACCAAATCCTTAAAATACACTCTCTCTCTCTTGCTCTCTCGATTGCCCTCTACACACACACACACACACACACTCTACTCGTTGTCTCCCTAGAGAACCCTGATACACATAGTGTTTACTGTCTGCCAGGCACTGCCCCAAATGCTTTGAGTTACTCAATATTCTGAATATCCCAGAGCAGCAGTTACTATCTGCAGATGGGAAACTACGAGCTCACTGGCCCTCCTGGTAGGGAAAGTTACCAGGCTTTCAACCCAGGTAGTGTGGCTCCAGAGACCGGCATTTTCATCGCTGTGCCATTCTGGGGACAGAATGTGAAACTAACACCAACATGGATTACTGGTAATCGATGATACAAGTAAGAGGATGATGAATGGCTCTGATGCTTCACATGTGGGATGCAGGCATTCCATAAATGGTGGAATCAAAGATTTTTTTTTTTTTTTTTTGAAATATGCTCATGTTTCCTCTTTTCCATGGACATTAGCTGTTGGTAGTAAAATATACAGAAACTGAAATATTAAAAAGCCTTCCTTGTGTTTCTAGGGCTAGTTACTCAAGGTATCATAAAGGAATAAAATGAACTGCATGACTAAAAAGAAATAACAAGACTGATAATAAACTGAACCCACTTTACAAGAGACGTAGAAATATGTATCGGTGCTAATAGTCATTTGATATGTCTGCTTATAAACAAGATCCATACAGATTTCTCTGTATGTCGCTGGAGCTCCCTAAGCAGATTGCATGAAAGAAACAGCTTCCCCTGACCAAGGATCCTAGAGAGGATACCTTGAATAATGCTGCTGCCCATTCCTTTTCTGTCAAAGGCAAGTGAGCATCTAACCTTACCCTTTGACGTAGATGTCACTCATTTCCTCCCCTGTGATGCTCTTCTCGTCCAAGAGAACGTCCTTGGTATTCCAGATGATCACGCGCAGGTAGTATCTGCAAAGAGCACGTTTTGAAGGTGCTTTTTTCCTCTGGTCTTGCACCAAGGCCCCAGTCCAATGTAGCAGGCTCTCAAGACTACTTACTTTTTGGCTTTCCTGGGGGTGATGTTGAAAGGAGGGCCTGGCGGTCCCAAACTCTTGGGGAAAACATCTACCCACATCTGAAGTTTCCCCTGAATTTCAAAAATGAAAAAAGAAGTTGTATTATGAGTAGCAGAGACTATAACTTTCTTTCAGATTTTCTAGGTGAAACTGTTTCTTCAGGCCTACCTATGTCCTATCCATATGGAAAGTGACAAAGGAGAGCAGAGGAGCAAACCGAGATAAATCATCTGTCTTCACTGTCCTTTAGGCCACCCACTTCCCACTCTCACCAGGAGTCTCTGACGGCTGCATGTGCCCACCTCTATCATCGTCTGAATGTCCCATTGCTAACACAACCCCCAATACACACACATGCCTGGATTTAGTGAATTACCTGGAAATTCTTAAAATAATTCCCCTTTGGAATAAAGCTAATCTGAGTTGCCTTTCTGTTTCTTGTCTATCTAAAAGTGTCCGAAAGAGAAGAGGCACATGTGGGTCAGCTCCTGCCACGGTGTTTGGGATGTGCATGATGGGTTTTCACAGGGAGAACGCTCTTACCTGGGAGATGTTGGGCTGGAAGGTGCTGTGCAAAGTCCTGGTTTCCACATGCTCAGGGACCAGTCCCTGAGTCCTGAGGATATGAAGGGCAAGACGCTCGTCAGGGGCCCCGAGGTGCTGGTGCAGGATTTTGTTGGCTTCTGGAATGGAAAATGGCATTGACACAGGGATGGGCATCTGCAAACCGTTCAACCCGATTTCCTGGAGGGGTATGCAACCCTTCATCCCAGAAGGGCGAAGTGGGCAAGTAGGGCTAGTGTGCGAACTTGGATCTGTGAAGGACTCATGGATAGAAAGAGCTCTTGACTATGGGCCCTGCCCCAACCAGGCTCACAGCTGACTTGGGGGCTGCCAATAGCAAAGGGGCCAGAACACACCAGAATGTGTCCATGAGAGCAGCCTCTGTTTACTTTTCAGGCAGAGGCTCACAGCCAGATTCTGTTTCACAGCCAGATTCTGTTTCCCAGCCTCCCTTGCAGTTAGGTGTGGACACATAATCTAGTCGGGCTCGAAAGTAACACAGAAGTGACAGATGTATCACTTCCAGACCTGGCACATAAAACCCTCTCATGAAAGATATTCTAGGTGCTGTTCCCTTTTGGATGCAGAAGGAACAGCACCTTCAGGTGCCTGAGTTGAAGAGCAAAGCCGCAAGACGGAAGGGCCTGGGTCTGTGACGCACTGCTGCCTGTTGGAATCCTGAGTGAATTTCAGAGAAATAAACTACTGTTTTAAGCCACTGACATGTGGATGTTCAGTTGTTATAGAGGCTAGCATTACTGTGGCATTTTAAAATCAGCCCTTGAATTCTCGGACACTTCTTCCATGGAGAGGTGGAGTCTCTGTCCTCTTCCTTTGAATCTGGAGACCTATCTGAGCACTCAAGTGTGGAGGAAGAATGCCGTGTGACTTCTCAGGCAAGGCAGGCAAGTCCGCATAGCTTCTGCTTGGTCCTCTAAGGGAAGCCACCTGCCACATATGGAGCATGAGTATCTGGAGACTGCCCTTCTAGAAGGGCCTGAGGGGATATTCTGATTGTTAGCCCCAGCCAAGAGCCAGCAGCAGCTGCTGGCCCTGCATACAGGCCATCCTCAACACCCAGCTTCGTCAAGTCTTGGGATGACTGCAGCCCCCCCTGCCCCCAACGTCTGATAGCAACGAACCACACGGCCCACTCAGGTGAGAAGTGCCCAGTGAGCCCTTCCTCCGTTCCTGACCTGCAAAACTGAGCAAAATGAAATGGGTGTTTTTCAGCCGCTAAGTTTTGGGGTGATTTGTTAGGTAACAAGAGTAACTGGAATGAGCCTTGTGACTGAGACAGTTTTGGGGGGGTTATTTGGGGGCGCTCTTAACTATGAGGCCATGTGGCTTGCCAGTTAATTCCCAGTCCCTTTTGCAAGTTCTCATGTTGACAGCAACATCAACATCTCCTAAGCAGCTCATCCTCCCTGGTACTAAGTCCTCCTCAAATGGAAGGGAAGGACAAAATATAGTTTCTTGCTGTGTCGAGAATAAAGAGTGGAGGATCGGGAAGGCAACTGTACTCCCAGGGGTCTGTATTCAGCCCTCCCTGGAGGTCCTGCATGCCCTCCAAGGCAAGCTCCACGGCCGCCGGCTCTGGGAAGCCCCCTCCCTGCGCGACACCGAGTAACACCGCAGCTCTTAGCTGTTAAGCTTATTTCAAGCTTTGTCATAGTGCAGCTAGCCGGCCGCGTGTCAGGACAGACTGTATTATAAATTACTGCTGGAGAAAGAGCAAGACCCCAAGCTCAGACGTGGGCCAGATGTGAACTCAGAAGATTCTTCAAACCACCCCCACCCCCCACATCCCTGGGCCTTCTCAGAGAAGGGCTGGAAGAACGATGGACTAAGCCTGGGAGAGAAAGGCTCTCACTACCACCTGAGCACTTTTGAGCTAAATTATGAACTAATTATGCATTACACAGAGTAGTTAATTACTAGAATTTTGTGTTCAAAGCTCGAATGACTATGACCTAAAAAGGTCAAGTGAAACGTAAGACAGACAAGAAAATGTGTATACTTTGACACTTGACAAGACCGCAGAGCTCGGCTATAATGGGGCTTTTGTTAGAGAGTCATGTGTGCAGAGTCTCCTGTGGTATAACTAGGGCACTGCTCTGCCCCTCCCCCCACCCCAAAGAGATGGGCTGTTACACTTTGTAACCAGCTTGCTGGTCTATGGTTATGTACTTACCAAATTCATCCAAACTGTAGTCCCGCCCTCCATATATGATTCTGCTTCCATCTTCGGAAAGGATGGGTGGTGGGAAGCCTTTGTATCTGGCTACATTTTGAAGCAACTGTGTTGGTCTCAACTGATCTCGCCAGGTGTTTACGCCAGAACTGTAAGGAACATTCCACACCCAGAGTTACTGTGGGGCACACAGGTCCTTCTTGCATATGCACATACTCCCAATACTCACAGGCATGCCCACGTAACGAGGGAGCAGGGAATGTGCCCTACCCTCTGGCTCTTGTCTAGAAATCTATTTCAGACCCCAAGTCCACAGTTACTTTGGCCTCAGCCAATGGATCCTTTCCCCGCTCCCCACAATTTCCTCCTCCACAAAAATGAGTGGCTTGCTTACAATAATCACAACAGACAAGCTCATAAACATAAATTTCAAGCTGTAGCTCATTAGACACTGTGCGAAGATGCCAAACAGCACTTAGGGGGCAAGATGGACATCACAAAACTGATCAGGGGTTGGGGGAGGGCACGGCAATGCTATGGCCCTGTTCTCCCGCAGATCATCCCGTTAAAACACTCAGAGGAGCAGTGGCTCAGTGAAGACAGGCACTGCGTAGAGAACCAAGGCTTCCCCACGTACTGATGTCGATGGAGCAAACGGTCTACATTTGTGGCCCAGGCAACTTACACACAGTACTGCTCAGGTATGCCGCAGTGGGACCCAAACCGGGAGAGGAATCGGTTTTCCAGATCAATGATGGTTTCTCCCACCTTTTCGTCACGGGTAAAGGTGTCATAATCATAGACAGAGATTTTCAGATCTTTTTCTTGAGGTAAGTAGCAGCACAGTTCGTACATTCTAAATAAACAAATGCAAAGTTAGCATCTCCACAATTCTATGCAGGCCTCTCCAAAATACCCAGGTGGCGGCTGCGGCTGCTGGAGGAGAACTGTGGTGACTGGGACAGCCAGATGGGGGCAGTGGCCGACGGCACTGGGGAAGAGCATGGCTCTAAATACCTATGTTTGAATCCCAACTGTGCTGCTTACTAGCTGTGGGACCACAGGTCAGTTAGGTTACCTCCCTGTGTCTGGTTTTCTCGTCTGTAAAATAGTGACAGGATACCTACCCTCCCGTGTTGGTGTAAGGGTTGGGGGGAGGACCGTTTAGAAAGCCTCTGGCATGGCTGCAACACGGAAAGCCCAGTCGCTATGATAATATTAGTTACTCACTAGAGTATCACTAATATTATCATCACATGCCTATTAACTGGGGCACCCAGGCATCGCTGCCCAGTGGGGAGATCGGTGAGACACAGCCCCCTGATTTACGGCACCCTCTCAGTGCCCCTGCTATCCCTCTGCCCCAAGAGAGACCACCACCCCAAGAACATCCCTGACCCCTGCAAGAGCACCAGGGTGGGGGGGGAGGTGGTGAGGGGTCTGCACCAATAAGGTGTGAAGGGCAAGGTGCCAAGAAGGCAGTGCCTCCACTCAGGCCCTCTGGTCCACCATATGCTTTTATGTAGATTCCATACTAAAATGCAAATGCATCTGAGATAAAGATATAGAGCCCTCCCGGGGGCAGGTGTGCAGCCTGCTGTAGGTTCTGAAAGGATGATAAACAGGAATGGCCCAAGCTCTGGATGGGTGAGGTTTGGTTCTATATTTGCACCATCCACATAGGTATGGGGCCTACAGTATGTGCTCAATAAATTTGGTTGTAGGAAAGCTGTCAGAGGCCTCTCCCTTCTCCTTGCACAGGGGTGTGTGGACTGGTTCCTGCCCCCAAAGCCAGGAATGTTAATCCATTTGAACAGAAGGGTGTGTGCCATTGCGGGCCGGGAGGAAGGCTTCCAGGATGTCACCTGGATAAATCTCAGCGCCTTCTCTAGATGGCTGTAGCCAGGCAGGGGCCTGCAGGAGGCAGGCAGCCACATGAGAAAAGGCACATGAATCGTGACCACACATGAAGCCCTGAATCCACACGTGCCCCATAAGATCACATTTTTAGAACTGGATTCCAAGGGAGATAAAACATGTGTCCCTCGAGAAAAAGAATTCTTTCATCAAATATGGTTGAAAACCAGTTCTTTTGGAGTGCCTCCAGTCAAACTAAAGTCTCTGAGAAGTCCTGCAGTTATCTTTTTTAACCCAGGTGTCCCAGTTTGATGAAGGAGTACTTCTTTTCCTGAAACACCAATTAACATTCTATAGAAGACATATATTCTGCTGAACTCGATCTGGATGTCACTATGGTGGGGTGGGAACATGCTGAACAACGGCTGAGCATGTAGGAAAGATTGCTTCTTTCTGAATTCCTCAGAATCCCTGAGGGTCTCTGCTGAGAAGAAAGTCACCCCCGTAAGATTGGGGCCAATGACCAAGAGCTGTCCAAGGGGCTACAGAGCCAGCATCGCCTCTGGGAAGGCGAATCTGCCTATACAGCAGGCACGGGCTGGCTGCGCAGAGCCTGACAGCATCACTTCCTCCCTGGGTGCCTCCTTGCAAGACTTCCTGCCACTTAATTAAGCCTGTGCCTGGCTCCTCTGAGACGTGTAATTCAGACAGGGCTGCCTTTCTCCCGTAAAAGCTGGCTTTTCCCTGCTTCCCTGCCTCCCTCACATGGAGCCCTCCTTCCTGCCCTGCGTGCCTTTTCCTGTCTAGACCTCAGGGCTGGATCAGCGGAAGAAAAGGAAAATGATCATATTGCCGTGCCAGAGGATTACTTCCATTCCCTGGCCCCGGCATGCAGCTTTGGGGTGTGCAGCAGAGGTGTGTGTGTGTGTGTGTGTGTGTGTGTGTGTGTGTGTGTGTACAGGTTAGTACTGAGTGTGCCCAGGAGCTGAGGGAGCGTGAGGCCGTGTGTGTGCGTGTCACAGGGTGTGACTGTGTGTGAGGGAGAATAGCATGTGTGAACCTGAGAGGCCCTGAGTGACAAAGACTTCGTGTGTGTGTGTTCATGTGCGCGCGCACACACACACATGCACACAGAAGAGAAAGCATAAGGACAGAAACCAACGAACATGAGTAGAAAAGGAGAGGATGGGCAAGATAAGCCAGAAATGAAAATAGAGGCCACACATCAAACAAGAACAAAGTATTCTCCCACTTGGCAAGGTTCTGGGAAAATAACACTGTTTTCACTAATATTTTGTACCATGAACATTTATGGAATGGCTTTGCCATGAATATGAAACATTGTGATGGCTTCATGTGAAGGTTTTGCCATGAATAGGAATGTGACGGCTTTGCCATGTGATTTGGTGGCTTTGCTATGAACATGAAGCATTACCGAGGGTGTTCGAAAAGCCTGGGGCTTGGTCAGGAACTTCTGCCTTGGCCTTGGCTCTAGCACATACCAGCTCTGTCAACAGAGCGCTGGCACGTGCTCCCCTCCCCTGTGATGGGGGCTGCTGGCCTTGGCCCTGCCCTGCGGCGAGGCTGCAAACGGATGGGAAAATGAGATGGTGGCAGCCACAGAGCCCTAGTGTGGATACCACACGGCCACCGTGGTCAGATGGCCTGGGTTCGAATCCCAACTCTGCCTTTTACCAGCCAAACACACGCGGCATTGGTTCACTCTGTGCCTCAGTTTCTTCTGTTGTCAATCGGGGATGAACAAGAGCACCTCAGAGTTGTGACACTTCTGAGAGGTTTCATATCAGTGGCTCAGCAGAGGGCATGCACCCAGGGAAAGCTCGGCAAATATGAGCTGCTGTTAAATGTGGATGCAGCTGACAGCTGAAAAATATGGGTCCCCTTTAGAGGTGCTGTGGCTTTGCCACCCCCTGGAGAAGGGGCTCCTTCCCTGGAGAAGATCAGTGTCACAGCCCAGAAACAAGTCTCAAGATGAAGAAACCAGAGCTTTTTCAAGAGTTTTCAGGAACAGGAGACAGAGGGGCATTCTGACCCCATGACTTTCTGCCCCCTCCTCAGTTCTGCTAGCGGAGCTCATTAATCCATTCACTGGATCAAAATGTCCCAGAGGACAGAGCCCGGTCTGGATTCAGGGAGGGAGAACCAGCACGTTGCTACAAGTAAGTCATGCTGCCTGTCCTCCTTGTCTAGAACTCACAAACTTATTGGACTTCTGGACCTTGGGCTGCCCACTCCCGGGCCCCTTGCCCCCTCAGCCTCCTGGGCTCAGAGCAGCCCAGCTCACGACTCGGCTTTACTGTCTTCCTGGCACTTCTCACTTGCACGTCTGTGCTCACACATTTACCACCTGCTCTGCTGCCCAGAAGGTTCGTCTAGTTTGTAGTCACAGTTTCAGGCGCTAGAACAGAGCTCGGCCCAGGTCACATCCTTACCACATAAGCCATGAAAAATGAACGACAGGAAAACGTTTAGAAATGTTCGTTACCTGCCGAAAACCGGGTTGAGGGTGTTGGGGATGTAGTGGTCTCGATCTTCGATTACCTTTTTGCCCAGTGTTATTTTTATATATGGGTCACACTGCAGGGACAAAACAGAAGGTAAGCTGTGTCACCAAGGGGTGTAGGTTCAAGGCAGTTTCTGGGGCTGACTCAGGGGAGCCTCCACACCCCTCCCACCCTGAGGGAAAGCTGGTGGCTGGGGCACACGGCCGAGGTATGAGGACGTGCCCCTTGGGGCGGCACACAGCCAGCCGCCTGCAGAGAAGCGGTGTGGGGTGAAGAGGCGGTGGCAGCGGGGAGCCACCCAGCAAATCTCCTCCAGGTCGCATCTGTAAAATGAGAAGCATGAACCAGAGGATCCAAAGCCCCTTCAAGCTCTCGGATAAATCCCCGCTGGGACAATCCTCCTCAATACCTTGTTTGGATAGAGTATCCTTCCCCCTAGTGAGATAACAGACGCCCCAAAAGAAAGAACATGACAATTATTGTGGCTGATGACTGTAATTATCTTGCTACGGGAGAAGGCCCCACACCCAAACTCTTACCAGACCATTGTTGTCCTGGGGCTGGAGTTGTAAGCCTCGAACAATGTAAATCCTAACCGTGCATTCCTGTGGGACGCTGTCAGGTAATTCCCGAAACTGCCTGGGAGGGGCCGGCACGCTGGGGTCATCCGAGAGGGGGTAGATTCTGAAGGAGCCCTAAGAAAGAGACACAAAGATGTCCTCACAAGGGCCCGAAGAAAGAGACACACAGATGTCCTCCCAAGGGCTGTGGCGGCCTGGGCAGAGGGCTCTTGCCCTCCACACTGCGCACGCTCTGGGCCAGCCCCTGGGGTTGGTGGCGAGCGCTGCCTTTTCGGAAAGAAACGATGCCGATTACACTTTGCCTCATTCCAGCGGGGAATGTAAAATGATGATAAAGTATCGAACTGATCACAGGAGAGAAGGGCAGGGCCAAGCAGGGAGACCAGGAGCACATCTAGGCAAGAGATGGGTCAGTGTGGTGGGAAACTGCATATACTTTGAAGATAGGAATAAAAGTGATTATTTTTTAAACCCAGTCAAGTACAAAGGATGATTTCCCTTTTCTGGCGTCACCCCTGTAAGCCCTCCAGCCCCCAGGCAAGCTCCTGTTCATCCCTCAGGTCTTATCTAAAAAGTATCACCTTGGGGCGCGTGGGTGGCTCAGAGGGTTAAAAAGTATCACCTCTTCCAGGAAATCTCCCGGACTGTCTCCTACACTGGCTCTTCCAACCAGCACTCACCCCTGCTGCAGCCCTGACCCCCGCCCTGTACTTGTCTATTTATTGTCTACATTCAAGCCCGGGAGCTTCCTGAGGGTAGAACTATGTCTTGTTCATCACCCTAAAACCCAGCATAGGGCTGGATAGGTCACCGGGGTGCAAGAAAGGTTTTTGGAATGAGTGAGCTGCAGGCCAGCTTGCCAGGCCAGAACCCTGACCGTGAAGCCTGCTCTTAAGCACAAGAGAGAGCAGTCCAGTTGGATCCAGACCCTGTGGGTCTTGGTTCCAGTTCCACTCGTTCCGCAAAGCAGTGGGAAATGAGCACTTACTATGCTCTGTGCCAGGTTCTGGGGACCCAAACGTGAACTCAGGAAACCCAGCCTGGCACAGGAATGTGAAATAGGCTCGCCTCTCAGGCCTTCTTGGATTGCTTGCTGGGACGCCGCAGGGACAAATATGGGGACAGGGACATGGATGGGGGGCGGGTAGGGTAGAATGTTCAGATGGATTAGCAACGTCTGCTCTTGGGAAGGATTAGAAGTAGCAGCATAGCCGCCTGGGACTTGCCCCTTGCAGTCGGAGGGAGGGACAGTCACAAAAGCCAATACCTGCCCTGTGAAAGGTGCTTTAATGGTGACTGACGCCAGACCTGTGGGAGCCCACGGCAGCAGTGAGTCACTCCACCGGAAGCGACTAGGGGACACTTCACAAAGAAGGTGACACCTGAGCTGGCTGCGAAAGGGGGGAGTAGGAGTTTGTCAGACCACAAAGAGGAAGGGCCTGTCCCAAGGCTCCCAGCTGAGAGGACAGGTGTGCCCGGGGCTGGGGAGACGTCCTGAGTGGCAGGGCGGGGCGGCCAGGGAGCCAAGTGGCTTGGGAAAGGCCAGCTCTGTCTGAGGAAGGAGTTGAGACTTGAGCCATGGAAGCCTAACATCTTTCGGTAGTCTAGAAACACAGTCACATTGGGCTGCGTGGGGCATGGACTGGAGCGGGAGGAAAGGTGGCGAGGACCATCAGATGGGAAGCTGTGGCAGGGCGCCCGCAGAAAGCCTGGGAGGAGGCAGTGGGAAGAGGATGGGGAGACAAGGGCTCGGGGATGTCGAATCTAAAAGACCCAGGCTTCCCAGGTGTGGGCGGGGTGAAAGGAAGGTACGGAGAATGGCCTGGAGAGTTCTATCCCAGGGTCCTGTGGCCCTTTTCCTTGTCATCAGCTTCCAGCTTCCTTCAGACGTCAGAGGACATGTCCCTACCCCAGAGGCTGGTCATCCTTTATCCTAGTTCTATAAAGAAACCAAAGGTGGATTTGAAACAGCACAAAACCCCATATTTTACTCACCTTAAACTCTCCTACCACAGAAGGGTCTTCATTTTCATCTGATTTGCCTCGGTACAGCTTGAAAGTATCCGAGAAGTCTGTCAGGCCCTCAAATTCTGTTACATCCTCTAGTTCACAGTCGTATACCTGAAAAAACGTCCACAGAGTCTTAACTTCTCACTAGAATACAGGTGGCGTCGAGAATCGAAAAGCCCAACAGTACCAAGTGGGCCTGGGCAGGTGGCTGGGGCCGCCGGGACGCTCTCGTGGCCGGCAGGAGGGCAGAATGCTACAACCACTTGGGGAAGACATCTGGCACTTTCTTCTCGAGTTCAGCAGCCAGCTCTTCCATGATGCAGAGACCGCATCCCTAAGGACTGACCCGGAAAAATGGAAACGTGTCCACATGGCAGGAGGAGGCCTGAAGCGGCTTCCCTGTCAGGAGAACGGGGACCCACAGGGCGGCGTACCCACACAGTGAACCAGCGCTCGGCAGTAAGGAGTGACAAGCGGCTGGTGCACAGGACGGAGGGATGGATCTCAGAAGGACAGGGTTGGGCTAGAAAAGCCAAACACACACAAAAAGCCACACAGCATGAGCCCATTTCTACGGAGTATAAAAATAGGCGAAAGCAATCCATGGTGAGAAAAGCAGATCAGCGGCCTCGCAGAGGGATGGGAAGTGGTGGATGATTGGCTGGAAGGGGGTGCCCAGGAGTTCTCTGTGGCGACGGAAGTGTTCTCTGCCTTGTTTCGGGGGGTGGTTCATACAGGTGTATACCATTATCACAACCCACGGAATGGAGTCGTTTATTGTACATAAATTTTACCTCCATAAAAAACCAGAAGAAGAGGAAGAACAAGAATGGGAAGGAGGGAAGGAAGGCAGGAGGGAGCGAGGGTGGATTTCGGATTCATCTACTCGACCAGTTTGATCATTTTTCTAAATTAGTGGTTCTTTACGTGCTGGTGTTTCTTAAGCTGCACTGAGATGTTATGATGACAACATGGAACCATGTGGGGTTTTTCTACTTTGATGGGGAAAATCATTTTAATGGCTAGATATTTCTCATTTTAAAGATCTTTTCTCCCTAGCAGTATTCTGAAAACGTTAGCATTTGCTTCTAGTTAAGCAAATTACAGATTAAAAACCGGAATGAGGAATTGGAAACGCCAAACACTAACCCAGGAGATCATAGGTAGCCAGGTCTGCCTAGCTCAACAATTCGCCTTCCTCCTGGACACATGCACCCACGGTTGTGATGGAACATTACACCCATGTAACAGAATCAACTTTTTAGCTAGTGAAATGGATCCCTGATTGGTGGACCGAATAAAGCATGTTGGCATTTCATGCTGTTCTGCAAGAGCATGACTTCTAGGATTCCCTGGGTCGAATTGGATCATTGTTGGCCTCATCAGTGGTGTCGATTCCCAGCCCTCTATCAGTTGCCCCCAGCCCCAAAGTGGCAGTCACATAACCACAAATCAATAGCTGTCCTCAGGCTCCTGGCAAAGCCATAGCCCATCGCAAGAGGGGCTCCTGGCCCTTCCCCATCAGTCCCTCCACTGGACCTTTTGGTCAGTTTTCATGGATGCCAATCCCTCACCCACAGCAGTACAGGCCCAGGTACCTTGAGTTTGGAATAGCCTTTCTGAATATATTGTCCACATTTTTCATGTTCCCCTGTGGAAGCATAAAATTTACTCCACCAGTCAACGATTTCTTCCTCCTAATGAAAGACACATTTAAATGGAAAAATCTTTAGTGCTGACATGGATTTGCAATCAAGGAAAACCCATATGTAATAGGTTAAGAGAAATCAGTACTTCTGAACCTGACACAGAGGACAGTATAGGACTTTTACTGACATGTACCATGGATTTAGGATTCGGGACTCTTCCACCCAGAAGCTGCAGGGGAAATGACCATTGTCGGCGGCCAGTGAAATGTGTTTGGCTCTAATGCCCACAGAGATCCTAGATGTTTTTGCTTACATACTACAGATACAACCTACTCATTAGTCTGATTTTAGTTTTTCATCCTGTTGACTTGTATTAAATATACAAACAAAACTCCCATATGTTTTCTACTATTTCGTTTCTTTTTAGCCAGCGGTGCATTATAAAACAAAGCTAAGCTGAGCCGTGGAAAAACTGGTTCTAATTCAAGTCCCATCCTTTACAATATAAGCCATACCCTCATGGTACAAGCCATACCGGCTTGGGCGAGTTGTCCGATAGCTCTGAGTCTCAATTTCTTCATCCACTGAGTAGGGTAATAACACTGCCTGCCTCCATCTACTCCAGAGAGTTGTTTTGGGAATCAGATAAGATTATCAGGAGAAAGAGCTTTAAAAAATGATAAAATGTGGGGCACCTGGGTGGTTCAGTTGTTTAAACCTCTGACTCTTGGTTTCGGCTCAGGTCATGGTGTTAGGGTCCTGGGATCGAGCCCCGCGTCCTGCTCCCCACTCAATGGTGTGTCTGCTTGTTTCCCTCTCTCTCTCTCTGCCCCCCCATGCTCTCTCTCAAATCAGTAAATCTTAAAAAATATATTTAAAAATGATAAAATATGAAATAAAATTAGGTATTCTGGGTCCTTTAGACCAGTGGCTCCTAACCCATCCCTGGGTGAGTCCTGGGCATCCAATATGCCTTCAAAAATTTGTCAGGCGATTCCAACACACAGCCAGTGTTCAGAACCTCTGGTTTCGCTGGGTGGTTCTTGGTTGTACAGAGGGGACAGCATATCAGAGTCACTTGTAAAACATTTTTGAACTGTAGAAGCCTGTAGTTTATAAAATGCTGCCAAAAATTCCACTCAAATTTCTGACAAGAATAGAGCCTCATCAGACCCACTCATTGCTTACTCAGTCTGGGTGGGGGCGAGGGGGAGAAGGAACACTCAAGAAAAGCTATTTCTTATCTGTGTGCCGTATGCATGTACACACACACACACACACACACACACACACAAAATTCTTTCCCCTTTATAGTCAGTAACCCAACGCTGGATTTAAAATAAGTTTCTTTACATATCAGCTACAGACAGAAAATCTAAAATGAATCTTAAATCTAGCAAAACGTGTAAAACAGTTACCTTTTCTGTCAGCTGTTTCTCACGTGATTCACAGGAAGAGGGCAAACCATAGAAGGTCACACGGACATGGAGACCCCACGAACATTAGGTTTGAAGAGAAAGAGAGAAGGAGAAATTAGTTTTCACGCATGTTTTGTATTATCAACATTTTTGATGGATTATTTAGAATATCTAAGATGAGCTCATAATTAAACACACCTTATTGGTTTTTTCTCTGAAAATGTGCAAATGAGTTATGAATAGTATTAAAATGAAAAGGCTGGAGGTAGCCACCCACATTCCATGGTTTCGAGAGTCAGCTAATCTCACTGCCAGCACAGCGGTCACAAGACGGGAGGGTTGGGGGGGTTGGGCGCCTGGTAGTCCAGCTGCTCATCGCCCTGCCCCGAACTTTCCATTTCATTTAGCTCCTACAGTATTCCTCAGCTGGGCCTAATTCTTATCCCTTCACAGACTCTTGTTATGGGATGTTCGTGTCCAGCATGGCTGCAATTTCATCACGTAGGAACCTTTCCTTGTTTTCTCTCCATGCCTGCACCAAATACAGATCCATCCGCCATAACTGTTCTAAGATGTCAAGTCTCTCACGGTCAAATGCTTCTGTTTGAGCTTCTGTGAGGAGAATCCATCCCTGATCTCAGGGCACATCCGAGAGATGAGCGAGCGGTGAGCTAGGACGTGGAGCCTGAGTTTTTGCTTGGAGCCTGCTGGTACATCACCCAAATTCACCTCAGTCTGAGGGACTGCTAGCTAGAACCCTTACTGAAATTCTAACTTTGAGTTCATGTCTCGTGTGAGGAGAGAACAGCTCACTACAGGCACTCCCTACAGCTGTTGTATGAGGGGGCCACAGGCTTCCTCTGTAAGCAGCCTCACTGGTTTCTGATGGACATTTCTCCAGCACACAGAATTGCCAAGAGAGGCAGAGAGACCAACAGATGCCACGATTCCTTAGATTAGATTCGTCCCAAAGCAGGATTAAGGGTTAAATCACAGTCAAATGGAGATTTTGGAGAGAGGCATTTTACATCAAAAGGGCATTCACATTCCAAACGGTTCCTGAATTTTTAAAAAAGATTTTTAAAGTGCATGTATTCACATCTATTTTCAGTGATTTGAAATCATTTCGAAGAAAAGAAGAGCTTGTGAGTTAAAAAGCGCAACTCAAAACAAATGCCTGATTTTAAACATGAGGATTTACACGGGAGAATCTATTCACACCTGTCTACTCATTAGTTCATGCAGAAAAGTTAACCGGAGTAACTTGCTTTATGCTCTCTGCGTGGCAAGAGTCTCCCTTGGGCTTACAACAGTCACATTTGTTTAAAGATCGCCTTTCACTCCAAAATCTAGTATCAGAAGGAGGCTGAAAGGAGAAGTCCAGCGTGTAGCCCGAGGTCCCCGCGGTCCCAAGCAGCTTCATGCATTTCCTTCTCATGCATACATACATGCACTGTCCTTGGAGAAGCCATTTTGCCGAGTGCTGTAGACATACTGCTTAAGCACTGGAATTGGAAGGTAACTGTTGAAACGGCCACATAGGAACGACCGCGCTACCCAGCAAGCACTTCTCAGCTTGCCCCAAGTACTTATTTCTCACTTCTCTTGTGGTCGTGCTGAGCCCAACTTAACAACTCCCCAGGTGCTCACAGGGTAACGGTGTGCGTTTCTGTGAGCGCGAACGAGACTGTCCCCCGAAGCCCTCGCCTCCACTCGCGTCAACAGCACTGTGGGTTCTGACCTGCCCTCTCCATCTCCCCGGCCTGGGCCAGGGGCGGCAGACGTAAGCACATGTCAGGGGCACGAGGGAAGCAGCAGCAACAGCTTGTTACGGGCGCTTCCGAAGCTCGCCCGGCCTCGTCTGACGCTGCATCCGTGCGTACTGTCTCCCTGGCAAACAGGCGGAATCCGATTTCTAGGGCCGATTCCAACCAGTCTTTCTTACGGACACAGAGTACGTCAGCGAGATGTTAGCAGAGCAAGCCGATTAAAGCCATTTACAGGGTGGTCGTCCCCCCTTATCTGCAGGACGTACATTCCAAGACCTTCCGCAGGTGCCTGAAACGGCGGGTAGTACCGAACCGCAGATACACATGTTCTGTCCGAGACACACATATCTACGGTCAAGTTTAATTTACAAACTGGGCACAGTAAGAGACCAGTAATAACTAGTAATAAAACAGAACAATTGTAACAGGACACGGTAGTGACTTATGTGGATGTGGGGTCTCTCTCAGAACAGCTTCTTGTGCTGAACTCACCCTTCTCGTGAGGATGGGAGATGATAAAATGCTACGTGGTGAGAGGATAGGAGGTGGATGATGTAGGCACTGTGACGTGGTGTTAGGCTACGACTGACCTTCTGGTGATCTGACAGGAGGACCATCGGCTTCCAGACCGCCGGGCCTGCCACTGACCGTGGGTCACGGAAGTCACGGGAAGCGAAACTGCAGATAAAGGGGGACTCCTGCCTGAACGATGGTGTTCCAAATACTTACCTACCTAACACTGCCCAACGCTACCTTCCACTCCCACCCCCGATCCTGTGAGACGGCAACTCAGATGCCATGATGTAAAGGAAACTTTCACAATGTATTGTTGCTAACCCAGTCATCTGTTAACTCTTATTAAGAAATGAGTGAGAATACTGGCATAGATCGGCCTTACTCTTCTTGACCCCCACTACGCGGGGCTACTGAGGACACAGCAGGCATGAATAACAAGTGTTGGACAATGGGAAACAGGAAAACTGGAGGCAGATTATAGAATAGGATCTAAAACCGCCTTTTTCCAGAGCAGTTGTGAAAATGTATATAAAGGGCCTTATGTATACAACCCTTAACTTCTCCCTGGGCCACTACTGTTTTGTTGGGAATACGTGAGGTCGCTTACAAAGTGAACGTGGTCTTTGTGCAAATTTGGTGTTGTCATTTGCGACTGTGGAGGATTCCCAGGGAACAGCATCAGATACACAGCTCCGTAGCGCTGGCTGTGGGGACCACATTTAATATGGTCCAGTTGTTAGTGAGCTTAATGAAGTGGGAAGGAAGTGAATTTTTTAAAAAGGCACTGTTTATGGACGTAACATATTAAAGCGCAATCATGTGCATTTTTTGGCCAGTTTGCACATTAAAACATGCTGTCAAAGTCTATCTTAAATGCCAACACAAACAGGGAGATATTTGATGTTTTCTTTTTTCTGGACTGAGACCTTTTTTACATTTTTTTCCCCTTTCCTTCTTGTAGAATTGGCTGGAATGGTTCTAAAATAGCATCCTGAGTGAGCATGTCCACCAATTTCTTCACTTTGAAACGACAGTGAGTATAAAAATCTACGATACCCCATAACCCGGGCAAATTGGATCATAAAAATCCATGATGCTTCTCCTTCATGTAGGGAAAAAAACTCTCTGCTACATGCCTCCATGTTCTGAATGTTCGGTTGGACAATGGGAAGCAGGAAAACTGGAGGCAGATTAGAGAATAGGATCTAAAACCGCCTTGTTCCAGAGCAGTTGTGAAAATGTATATAAAGGGCCTTATGTATACAACCCTTAACTATAAATTGTCTCCTGAAATTTCTCTTTCTAGCACATGGTATCATTCAGCCTGCCCACACCAATGGTTCTGAGACCTGCCAGCACGTTAGAGACATGTGGAGAGATTTTTAGATACACTGATGTCTACTAGGCCCTCTTCCTCTTGGAGGGTAGGGCCTGGTCCTGTTTTAAGTCTCCTGGGTGACCAGGGTAGAGGACACCAGTCTACACAACGTCATCTTAACTACTGATGAGTGTAAGCTTCAGATTCTTTATTCCACCTCTACAAACTGGCTTGGTTATTATTATTTTAATTGCACTAAACGGTTGATTGACTGAATTCACCCAATACCTTGCCACCTGGAAAATAAAACTGACATTATCGAACGGTCAGTTCTGAAACCTACCTTTGAAGCCAGTAATGGTTTGGTGTCTTCTATTTCGATGACCACATCCCGGCAGGGCGGGGCCGACAGAAGGGAGGCTGCAAGGCAAACAGTTTCTCACCTAAGATGCTTGGAAAAATACAGGAGTGAACATTCTAGTCCAAGTTCAAGTTCAGCAGTCACAGGGGAAGGTAGAGTTTCCTCATGGGTGGGGACTTCCTGAGTAGAGGCCCACACCCGAATGGAGAAGGTGACCTGGTAACTCATCACTTTTCCCAAAGCGTGATGTAGGGTTAGACATCTTTAAGGAATGATATGGCCCATTTTTCTCTCGTCTTGGACAATGAGCCCAGTGCCTGTACATCGGAAGGACTCCAAAAAGAATGGTGTCAATTGTGTCAATACATGTCTTCAGGATGCTGGTGGGGGGGAGGGGAACCTACATCTACAGGAGCCTCAGTTTCCTGGAATCTGTTCCCAAGACACAGAAGGGCCAAGCAGGGCGAATAGTTGCCCACGTCAGGTCTGCAGGCACAAGGGCTCACTCCACCCCCGTTCCCGCAGTGTGTGCACTGGGGGGAGGCATCACCCTGGCTGTAGGCATTTCACAGAAGACAGCTGACCTTTGAACAACACGGGTTTGAACACTGTGTGGGTCCACTTATATGTGGATTTTTCTTAAATGCAGTACAGTACTGTAAGTGTATTTTCTCTTTCTTGTGATTTTCTTGATGTTTTCTCCTCTCTAGCTTACTGTATGTAAGAATACAGCATATAATACATACAACATACAAAATATGCGTTGATGGACTGTGTATGTTATTGGTATTTAAGGCTTCCGGTCAGCAGGAAGCCAGTGGAAGTTAAGCTTTAGGGGACTCAAAGCTGTACGTGGATTTCTGACTGTGTGAAGGTCAGCGCCCCTAACCCCCCACGTTGTTCAAGGATCAACTGTATTTGTGGATCTGGGTTTTGGGACTAGAGCAAGGGCTCAAGGGTAGCCCCGGACTAGCCAGGTTTGTTTTCATCGAAGCCTCAACCTGGGCTAGGGGTGTGGTGAGGGGTATGTCTACCCCTTCTGGAAGATGGCACTGGGCAGTCAGTCACCAGGAGGCCAGCACCCGGACAGAATGAACTGTCAAGCCAAAAGAAGTTTCTGTTTAACCCACCCATGTAGGACATAAGACAGGGGAGGAAAGACACATTTTTTAGGTAGGTACCATGTGCCAGGCAGTGGACTAAGCCTCTTTCATACTTTATCTCATTTAACCCCTCAATAATCCTGCAGAATATGGGGGCACCTCAGTGTGGCTCAATTGGTTAAGTGGCTGCCTTCGGCTCAGGTCACGATCCCAGGGTACTGGGATCGAGCCCCACATTGTGCTCCCTACCCAGAGGGGAGCCTGCTTATCCCTCTCCCTAGGCCCTCTCCCCTTATTTGTGTTCTCGCTCACTCTGCTCTCTCATAAACAGATAAATAAATAAATAAACAAAATTAAATCTTAAAAAAAAGTCCTGCAGAATATGCACCATTATTCCCATTACAAAGACTAAAAAACAAATGGAGGCTAAGGGAATGCAAGTTACATGCTTCAAGTTAAACACTTAGAAGTGGAAGTAGATGACCTAGGGCTGTGTGACCCCAAAGTCTGTGTTTTAACGTATCAGAGCCCAGAGCAGAGTAGGTGCTCAGTGAATGCTGGAAATGATCAGGGGGACCCTGGGGAGGCTGGGGAGACTGACATTTACTGAACATCTATGAAACCCCAGTTGCTATGTGAGGTCATTTTACACCCACACAGAACCCCTGCGTCTATCAGCAGTCTCTGCATTTGCAAGATAGTCTCCCCCCAAACTCCTGACACACACACACACACACACACACACACACACACACACACACACACACACACTTAGAATGTGACAGCTAGTTGGGCAGGCAAGTGGGAACACAACTGTATTTGAGTTCCTTCTTACCAGCTCTCTGCTTTACCAGCCTCACAGCAACAAAGCCTCAAGAACAGGAGGAAAAAGTTACTCTGTAGGCTTCAACATTAAGCCAGCCAAATACATTCCTCAATTCTTACCCTATTTCTAGTTTTTTTTTTTTTTTAAAGATTTTATTTATTTATTTGAGAGAGAGACAGTGAGAGAGAGCATGAGCGAGGAGAAGGTCAGAGGGAGAAGCAGACTCCCCATGGAGCTGGGAGCCCGATGCGGGACTCGATCCCGGGACTCCGGGATCATGACCTGAGCCGAGGGCAGTTGTCCAACCAACTGAGCCACCCAGGCGTCCCAACCCTATTTCTAGTTTTAAGAAAGGACCAGATTGATCTAAAATAATAGATTCTGGTCTTGGGAACATTATGTTCCTCCCACCCCATACTCCTTAAGGATTTCCCTCTTCCAAGAATTCTCTGAAACCCTGACCACACTTCACGTTAATTACATACAGTCACTAACCAGGAGACCTCTGCCTGAGGCCCAACCCACCCAGCCCCTGACCAATAGACACCAACAGGTCGACACTCAGAGGCCAGAGAAGATCGCAGAATTTCACACATTTGGATCAAAGAACTTGGTCTCATGAAAGCACTAGGAAAAATGCTAGGACAACAGTTTCTCTCCCATTTAGTAACCCCAAACACAACAATGCTGCAGTGACAATAATCCTTGTTGTTAAAAAATGTTGCTATTTTAGGTATTATCAATTTAACACAAAATGCTCGGCATGGGAAATTTCTGGGTAAACTCATGTAGGTTTTTTTTGTTGGTTTTTTTGTTTGTTTGTTTGTTTGTTTTGCCTAAGTGTGATTGTGGATTTTATTTTTTCCCCTTCCCTTAATCAGGGACATAGGTTGCTCAGACCCATGTAACAGATAAGTTTCAGATATCTGCTCTGTAAAATCAATTCCAAACCTTCTAGAAGATTAAATAGAACTGGTTAGCACTGCAACTGCTTAAACAGAAGACCTCTGTTTCAGTCTTGAAGCAGCCGCGCTCAACTGAGTGTGTCTGGATTCTCCACGGGGCCTAATCTCATGATGTCAGGGCCCCTGGGACCTTGTTCCCTGTTGTGTCCCAGTCCCCAGCCCCTAACACGGGCCCTGTACCTAGTAAGCTACAAACGAGTCATTACTGAATGGGCAATAACAAAATGCTATTCACTAGCTATTATTTCTTGGGCGCCTAACCTAAGTATTGTGCCTGCTCTATCATCTACTAATCCCGTGACCTAAGGCAAGCCATTTAAACTCAGCACGCGTCAGGTTTTCCTCCATGGGTAACCATGAAAGAACATTTTTCCAGTTACATCACAATCATGGGACGTATTCCCGAGGCCGACAGGTGGAAAGCTATAAAACCCCTCCCCCCACTTCAGTGCTCAGGAGGGGACCCCTGGATTTCCACATCAAAACATTTGTCACGTTGGACGGCGACCTCACTTCCTTGTTTGTCTTCTCTGCTTGATACAGGACAACCTGAGGAAGCCCTTGACATTTCCTGCAGAGACACCGAATGTTCGGCCTGGGACAGGTTCCTTCAGAAGGTAGTAGTCTGAGCACTGGATTCCCCCCAAAACAAGGTGGGAACTGAAACCCACCTCTGCCACTTACTACCTATATTACCTTGGGGAGGTTACACAGCCCACTGTAAATCAAACTCTTTGCTCATCCGCATGTGCATTTTCATCTTGAGGAGGCTGGGAAAGATTAAATCAGGTCACCCACAAGAAGCCCCAAATGGTATTTATAGACTCGCCTCTTACCTTTCAGCTGAGGCACGAGATCCTCCTTTCCTGCATAAGGGTCACAGCGAAAGCGGTCCAGACGATCGATGGTGCACTGGCCGACGACAGGCTTCCGCCCGAACTGCCTGTGGTCGATGACCTTGATCACCAGCGGGGGCATGTACAGCTCCTCCTTGGGCAAGAACTGGGCGGGGGTGTCACAGAACCAGGGGTCACTCATCTGTACCCTACCAAAGGGACTGACCCAGACTCTGTTGGCCTGTTTGATGTAGCTCCGGGGACTCACAGTAGGAGCTCAGGAATGTGTGTACAGGCAAGCGGTGTCATACCTAGGACATGAGCCTCGAGCCAGACTGCCTGGGGTCAAACCCTCCCTCTGCCCCTAGGAGCTGCATGACCTCAGCTCTTCAAGGCCCCAGTCACGTCCTCAGTCATAGAAGGTCACACCGCTGCGTGTGATCCACTTAGCCTAGTGCATTAGGACCTGGCTGTGCTCTGGGACACTGTGCAGTTCGCGTTGCGTCAGAATGAGCTCACAGTTAGAAGGAACTGAGATAAGACTCCAAGCTCCTTTCCCCCTGATTCCTCCTGTTCCTCCACATGGAACTTGGTGGCCTCGGTGGCCTCAGTGACATTGTCTGATTAGGGAATCGTGGGCTGGTCCTGGGTGTGCCTGGTAGGGGCTCCAGAGAAAGCTTCATCTCTGGCCTTGAACAGGAGGAGAAGCTGGGGTGGGTGGAGCAGCTCTCGTCACTCCTGCTGAGACTAGATTCAGACCGGAACTTGGGGCAGTGGGCACGGCTGGATGGAGTGGCCTGAGGCCATCACTTTGGGATTCTGGCTTGGAGCGTCCATCCGCACCCCACCTGCAGCACTGTAGGGGAAAGAGCATGGACTTTGGAGTTGAAGGAACCCAAGTTCAGATTCTGGCCACCTGCTTGCCAGCTGTGTCCCTACGTAAATGAGTTAACTTCTGGGTTTCCTCCAAAGCGGGTATATGAGGACTGAAAGCCACATGCCCAGCTGGGCAAGACCAAAGGCAACATGTGGCTGGCTCAGGGCTGTCCAGTCGTCACCTCTAGCACAAGGGCCGCAGCCTGAAGGGTGTGGCCTGACACTTACTGTGGGACTTGGATAAGGTGCCCCCCCTCTCTAGCCCTCAGTTTCTTCATCTGTAAGAGCAGGCGTTAAACCCCATGACCCTAGAGTTTGAGAAGGGTGTGTTAGTGACATCACATGACTAGGGAGGGAAACAGAATGTGCAGGTGCTGGACCTCTGCTCCATCATGCTAAGGAAATGCCTTGATTTTCCCTCTTTTATATAGTACAGTGAGAAAGGAAGACTTTTCTTAAAAAAACAAAACAAAACAAGGGATGCCTGGGTGGCTCAGTTGGTTAAGCCGCTGCCTTCGGCTCAGGTCATGATCTCAGGGTCCTGGGTCCTGCATTGGGCTCCTTGCTCAGGGGAGAGCCTGCTTCTCTCTCTGCCTCTGCCGGCCACTTTGCCTGCTTGTGCTCTCCCTCTCTCTCTCTCTCTCTGACAAATAAATAAATAAAATCTTTAAAAAACAAAACGAAACACTAAGGACGTAACTGCTTTCAAAGTGGAAGGACCGGGTGATCTCTTCTGGCTACAAAGCCCTGTGGGATCTATGACAGAGGGCCGTGAGCCGGATCTGACTCTGTCCCTTCCTAACAACCAGGGGGGGACCTCCACGGAGCCAAGTGGGTGCCCTCCACTGGAGGTGGGGCACGTCACGGGCCCCGTCACCCCAAGCGGGCTCTGCAGCTGCCCCTTGCCCAGCCAGCCAATCCCCGTCTGGATGCTTTCAGTCCACGTACACCTGCAGGGGCAGGACTGAGGGTCCGTGTTCCACCCTCCAGGGCAGGGACCAAAAGCCTGTACTTGAGAGCTGACTAGATGGGAAGTTTATTTGAGAAAGATATAAGTATTCTTCACAAATATTTCTATATCACTGGAGATGTGTGAAGCTTCAAGAAAGCATTACCTACAGTGTGAGAATCTGAGGGAGAAAAGTCACTGGCAGGCTGAATCCAAGGCGGGGTTTTTCTAGTTGCTATCAGAGTTTAGAAATAAATAAATTATATGTGTGTGGCATGGGGGGGGAATGTGATCTCTATATATCCACATGTTGAATACAATTCAGCTACTCAACACACATGTGCTATTAGAATACTGTACCACTTTCATGAAGAGAACAGAACTCGGGAAGTTGGGCGTCTTCTTTAGGTTTTTGATCACCACTGATTCTACCCTTTCCCCTCCACACTCCACAATGAGGCTGGGGGAGGTGATCGAAGCCATCTGGTAGTTTTTCATGTTTCTTAAGCCCCAAGCTAGAATCTAAGAAAGCAATATAAAGAGAGAGGAGGAAAACTCAGTGAATTACAAATGATATTCAAAGGAAAAATTCTTCCTTTATAACTGGTAAATTCTTTAAGACTGACTTGTACAGATTTGCCTAAAATCTCTGAGACTCTTATCCTAGAAAGCCTGTAGGTCATGCAGAGAAAGCAGTTTTGTCCCTCTTCTTCGGCCTGAGCTGCTAAAATGCAGAGCAGTGAGGGGTGCAGGAATCGAATCCTGGCTGGGAACCCTGGCGAGTGTGGAAGCTCTCCATCCCGTCTGCCAACAGGACTGACGGGTCCTATCTACCACAGGGTCATTCTGTGGATCAAGTGTAAACTCCTTAACATGGTGTCTGATGTACAAGCATTCAAAAACAAAGGCTGTTATTTAAAGCTATTTGCTTTGGTCTTCAGGATCTCTGAGCAAGACAGCCTGAGAAGGGAAATCTCAGCGTAACGGCAGCTTGACTGCACAAGGGGGAGACTAGAGGGCGGACCGGACACTATCCACGAAGGTACCCGTTAGCTCCAGCAGCCTGTGTCTGCTCTGCCCGACACGTCACCATTTCCCATTGCTCCCACCCCTCTCTTCACCTTCGGCCCCCTGCGCGGGTGCCCTGCTCTCTGGACACCCGCGTGCGTGCATGCACACACGCACACACACACGTGCACATGCACACGCGCACGCACACACGCACACAGGCACACTGCTCTCAGTCTGCCTTCCCTCTCCCAGCTCTCCAGCTGACACGGGAAACTCAGCACTCTCCAGCTCCTAGTAAATGAGAACTCTAGATTCCCTCAGGAATGCTGGAACGGACCAGTTCTTATTGCGACAAGCTGTTTCCATGCGTTATTTCAGATTTTTGGACAAATTCTCTAGGAAGTTGGAGACAGCAAGAGAGTATGTAGCAAGATTCCATTTCCTCTGAGAGAGGCCGGTTCTGTAGCTATGTCATTTGACTTCATCAGTAAAACTGAGGGAAAGCTGCGTACCTCAATAGCAGTGAGCTGAACCACAGGCCGGATCCCCTGGGGGACCATGTATAGATTTGGCGCCCTTTGTGAGGGAAGGATGGGGAGGTTGGAGCCATCCTGTAAAACAAACATGGGAACATCAATGCCTCATGTTAGTTCAAGTAAATGGTGTCGTGGAATATTAGCATGCATCTTACACAGCTACGAGGAAAGATGTATGCGTGCGAGTTCAGTAAGTACCTTTTGCCTCAGAATCAACTCTGCAGTTACAAGGACATCCCCACAAGCTTTGTCTCCGTTCATTACGGGGTGCCAAAGAAGTTTGGGTGTGACATCCGTTTCTGAGTTTAGTTTTACAAGAGGAGAGCACATGCTTCGTCCTAAAAATTCATCCTTGCCCTAGAGAAACAAGCAATCCTTAAATTCTTCAGCAAATATCCCAATAGACCTCCATCATTCCCCAAGCCATCTTAGAAATTCTAAATTACCTACCACTTGGTCATTGTCAAAAAGTTCGATGATAACTTTGGGTGGGTTCTGTAGAACGGTCTGGGGCTCCCCATAGATTTCAATTTCATCAAATATAATGGTCTGGTCCCATGTGGGATTCAGAGTTGAGTGGATGATCTCAGTGGTTTTGCTTCGATGGAGGAAGGAGACATGAGCGTATGGATCTAAAACAGGAAAAGAGAGTAACCATGTGGCCATGGCTAAAGTCTAGCTCCCAGAACCCCTCATTTCAATCACTGAATCACTATTCATCCTCCACTTGTCCTCCACTTGTACTGATTACAGACCCTCTCCACCACCTGGGAGATAGAATGCCAAAGCAACCTTGGGAAAGAACAAAGCTGGAGGCACCATGCTTGGCTGGTTTCAAACTATATTAAAAAATTATAGTATCAAAACTGTATGATATTAGCATAAAAACAGATACATGGGCCAATAGAACAGAACAGAGAACTCAGAAACAAATGCATGCATAGGTGATCAACTAATTTCCAAAACAGGTGCCAAGTGTACACAGTGGAGAAAGGACAGAATGAATTTTTGATAAGGGCACCAAGAATGCACAATGAAGAAAGGATAGTCTCTTTGAGAAATGGTGATTCAGCCACAGGCAGAATAATGAAACCAGAGCCCCATTCTACAGCATACACAGAAACCAACTCAAAACAGACTAAATACTTGAGCATAAGACTCAAGACCACAAGACTCCTAGAAGAATATATAAGGGGTAAGCTTCTTGACATTAGTCTTGGCAATGACCTTTTTGGATCTGACACCAAAAACACAGGCAACAGAAGCAAAAATGAGCAAGTAGAGCTTGTTCAAAAAAAAAAAAAAAAAAAAAAAAAAAGCTTTTGCACAGCACAAGAAATAATCAACAAAATGGAAACCCACGGAATGGGAGAAAGTATTTACAAACCACACATCTGATAAGCAGTTAATATCCAAAATATGCAAGGAACTTATACAAAACGGCAAAAAGCCCAAATAACCCAATTAAAAAATCGGCAAAGGACCCGAAGAGATGAAGAAGATCTACAAATGGCCAAAAGGTCCGTGAAAAGGTGTTCAACATCACTAGTCATCCGGGAAGTGCGAATCAAAACCAGAACGATATGTCATCTCACACCTGTTAGGATGTCTATTATCAAAAAGACAGGAGATAACCAGTGTTGGCAAGGATGCGGAGGAAAGGAGAGGCTCGTGTGCTGTTGGTGGGAACGCAAACAGGCGAGCCACTGTGGAAAACAGTATGGAAGTTCCCTAAGAAATGAAAAACAGCGCTGTCCTATGATCCAGCAATCCCACGTCTGGGTACTTACCCAAAGCAAATGAAATAATGATCTCAAAGAGCCACCCGGGCTCCCATGTTCACTGCAGCATTATTCACAATAGCCACGGCATGGAAGGAACTAAGTATACACTGACAGATGAGGAAATGAAGAAAATGTGGTATGTATGTATGTATGTATATGGATACATATAATTCAGCCTTGTAAAAAGAAGGAAATCCTGTCATTTGTGCCAACATGGATGAACCTGGAGGGTCCTCTGCCAGGTTCATCCATGATAATGGATCATCCATGATAATAAGCCGGCCTGAGAAAGACAAATACGTTATCGCTTCTGTGTGGAGGTCCCCCCACACCTCTGCAAAAACCGATCTAACAGAAACAGAGAGTAGAATGAATGGTGCTTGCCAGGGGCTGGGGGGTGGGGAAAGTGGGGAGTGGTGCGTAGAGCGGTACAAATTTCAGTTGTAAGATGAGTAAGGCCTGAGGACCTAATGTCTAACACGAGGACGACAGCTGCCAAAGGTATCGCAAAAATTTGCTTAGAGAGGAGAAGCTGAGTGTCTGTCTGCCATTCACAGAAGTAACTCTGTGAGGTGACCAGTGTGTAGTTGTGGGAACCTTTCATAAGGTAGGTCAAACTGTCACACTGTATACTTTCAATAAACAACTTTGTCTATGATACCTCAATGAAGCTGAAGAAAAGATAAGTAAAAGAAAAGTAAAAAAGAAGCTTCTGTCTGCTTCTCTCCCACACTAAAGAACCTCCCAGAAGTTCTGCAATTGCCTGGGAGCTGACCCATCTGAGCAACAGCCTAACATCTAACCTGAAAGCGTTGCATCACCCAAGAGGCTGCTTTGTTTCTAGCACCGCAGCCCCACTCAAATGGGACGCTTTGTTTTTGCATCAATCATCTATCTTGAGTCTCAAACGGCAAGGTACCTGCCTGAGTTGTAGGCAACTTTAGTCAAGATTTGGGATTAAGATTCTAACTTTGACTTTCGGTGATTGAGTGCCCCCTGGTGGTGAATATTCAAAAAGGCCTTCAAACCCGGTTTGGAGATGTGTATGAAGAGAGTAACTTGGAATCTGCTCTAACTGGTAAGAAAAGGAAGCCATTCACAAACTGGTTACATTACGTGCATAACATTGATTACATTCCATACTCGGAACACAGCTCGCAAGTGACGTGAGCATGCTAGAGTGCCAGGCAACTGCTTTACGAGTTGTTTCCATCAAAGCTCAGCTGGCCTTTGAGTCCTGAAGTGGAAATCTCCCCAGGACGCCCGGATGGCCTCCGAACCATTCACCATCCCCCCAGCAATAGCACAGACCCTCATCAGCAACCCCCTGGCCTTCTCCCAGCCCTGCCCACAGCCTTCCCCTTGGAACCAGTCCAAAGGCCACGAAACGAGCTGGGTTTCGTGGCTTTATGGTGCAGGGAATTTGGAGAACAGGCCACAGCAAGGTCAAAATGGACTCCACACTGCCTCAAGCCTGGTGTTGCAGGCAAATGGGGGAACTCGTGGTCTTTCTGTCAACTCAAGGGAGCTACAAAAAATATATAAAGGGTCTTAACTTACCGATCAACCCAAGAGCCCGGGTGTGTGTATGTGTATGTGTATGTATATCTGTTGCATAAGCAGAGAGCAGAAATTGCTTTTCTTCTTGGTGCTTTTTATTAGTCAATCAATTAATGATTATTAATCTTAAAAGATCGTCTTCTGGGTATCCCCCGCACCCAGCAACAGGACTCAACACACTGAGTGACTAGTTAATGACTGAGCAGTTTATGTCACACAAATCATAACTCATCTCAATATGGAAGTCCTTTCTGATGGGAGAAATTACTAAAAGCACGCACTTGATGAACAACAGAATCAAGCTAGCCAGCTATGCAAATAACGTGTAAGATGGAGATTTTTGCCCCTTTACCTGAAAAACTATCCTTGTCTAGAGCCATGAGGTTCCTGGCTTGATAGATATAGCAGCGCAGATGGTAAATGTAGACTCCTAAAAAGAACAGGATGGAGGTTACTCACAAGAAACATAACACTGTCGACCGCAAAATTTCTGGAATATTTGGAGATGATCCATGTTTCAGATACATGGGTCATTCAAATCTACTTCTCCACACTAAAAAGCACAGGTACTGGTGATGACATGTGTTCCCAAAGGAGTTCTGTTTCCTATAAAATAAAACTAACCTTAAAAAATACTATAGTAAGTTCAGTGCAAGTGTATCACTCAAGAGAATATCACTCCTGTTGTAAAACCTGGATTTAGGCCACTGCTTGTCATCACAGACCTCGGCAATGAAACTTGGTTTCCAAGAGTTATAGAAATAGGGCTTCCTACATTATTCCAGCCCCAGATCTAGGAAGCAACTATCTGTTAAAAGGTCCTTTGACACTTCAAAATCTTTATACTCCTGATCCTTATATTAATGTACATATGCTCCTACCCCCCCCCACCCCCCGCCCCCGGGCCCCCCTATTCTGGGAGTCAGACTGCTTGAAATCTTGTCTATAGTGCTCTAAGATGAGGACAACAATAACACCATCTTCTAGGGTGGTTATGAAGTTTAAATGAGTTAATATATGCACAGTGCGTGGTACATGACAAACCCTAGGTAAGCATTTACTATCTAGGTTTGCCTAGATAGTAGGTATGCCTCATTCCAAAATTCCTAAAGATTGTCACTGGAACCAACTTTAACTTTTTGAACCTCTTTTTCTAATTAAAACAATCTTTTGGGGAGCTTAATAGACAGAATGAGTACATATTGGACACACTATGTCAAAGTCAATGACTTGATGACCCTCCACCCCAAATATGATTTTTAAAAGTATATCTGAAAAAATCCTCTTCATCAAGTGATGGAAATAAAAGTCATATTTGCATAAAGACATTTTAATCCTATTCGGTGATTCAGAGAGTTTTCTTGAGATAAGTCACAGCAGCGGAATGCACAAATCCATTTAAAACTTACTGTCAAAGTTACAGGAAACAATGGGAGTGTTTGCCCCAAACACGGTGGTGGCACTGTACTTCTGCTTGTCTGTGCTCTTCTCCTCTCCATCCTCAGTCGTGTCTGCGCCCTAAAGAGGCAGAAAGGTCTGTTACCAATGCTTCAAAACCAAGAGGCAAGAATTACAAAGAAACAGAATGGTAGTTTTTATTTTTATTTTTTTAAAGATTTTATTTATTTGACACAGAGAGATCACAAGTAGGCAGAGAGGCAGGCAGAGAGAGAGAGAGAAAACGAAACAGGCTCCCTGCTGAGCAGAGAGCCCAACTCAGGACTCGATCCCAGGACCCTGAGATCATGATCTGAGCCAAAGACAGAGGCTTTAACACACTGAGCCAACCAGGCGCCCCAGAATGGCAGCTTTTAAAAGAGACCTTCCTCATCCAATCACTCCATTTTTAAATAAAGATGAATAAAGCCCAGCACAACAAGTGTCTCGCCCAAGGTCACTTAGCTGAGAAGCCACAGAGCAAGAAGCTGAAGCCAGTCTTTTGCCTCAAGTCCTGGCTTATGAAAACCTGATGCTGAAAATTTAAAAGAGGAAAAGCATAAAGGATAAATAAGGGGATTAAAAGGGTGAGAGGAGGAGGAGAATAAGCAACAGAAAAACACAGCAGGGTCATTGTGCAGAAATAGAAAAATAGGCTGCATCTGGAAATGGTTCCCAACCACCATGTTGTTTTAGATGGACCACTGCCATTTCCTTATTCATTCCTTCTAACTTTAGGCTCCCTGCCCGCCTTCTTTATTATGCTTCCATATGAATTATTCTCTAATTCCCTGAGCCATCCTTCTGTTTTTCTCCCCCTCACATCTGTACATTTAACTTTCTTGGTTGGTTGAACAGTTGTAGTTTCCAAGGTGTAAAGTAAAGAACCTGTGCCTGGGATGGTAACAGGTGTTATCTGCAGCAAGGGTTTTAAGAGAGATATCTTTGGAAAATGTTGGGTGAAACAACACTAAACAGGTGTGTCTTCAGTAGAACTTCTTAGAACCTTTCCTGTGTTCATGGTGTATTCATGCAACAAGGGTTACTGAGCACCTAGGGTGTATAGCTTTCTCCCAAATTATCTGCAGTCCTGCAGCACTGGAGGGGTCCCTGTGGAGTCAGCGTGTTTCCTGGAGTCAGTGTGTTTCCAACACTCATCTATTTTCCCTACACCAATGTTATCGGAGCTTTGAGTATTGTTACTTACCAGGGCACCTTCAAGTTTAAAGATGGCAGCTGCACCATGTGTTTCTGAAGGAGCCATTTTTCTTCTCCAGCGTCTGCGGCGAAAGGTATCTGAATTACGCTGTTTCCAGTGAAATTTCCAGCCAATTAAAGAAGCATATTCCCAGCCCTCCCGATCTTCATATTCTTCCATGGCCTAGAACAGAAGTAAACCTTTAAATGCTAATGATAATCATCATCATAACAATAATTGTATTATCCCTTAATTGATAAGCACATTATTTGGTCAATCAACAAGCAGGTATTGAAAATCTCCTCCGTTCCAAGCACTGTTTCGAGTGATACAGCAAAGAACCAAGTGGGCGGGCTGTCTGCCCTGGCACAGCTGACAGACTGTGGGAACATGGACAGATAACCAGGCAACTGACACGGAATGAGACATTGAGAAGGTAATGCCTATCCCGTCAGGAGAGGCACCTTATTCAGACTTGGGGAGGGTTAAGGAAAATGGATTCTTTCCCAAATTGCTTTCCTCACTTCATTAGCTCATAAGACATTGTTACTGTGATATAGTTTGGAAAAAAATGACACCACTCTCCCCAGGATTTAAATGTCTCATCTAAGCTAGTAGCTGGCATTAGCTTACTAAGAAGTAAGTGATAGATCAGAGTATATTACTTCTGTAGTAACTAATAACTTACGAAGATAGGACTTTCTATCCTAAAAACTGTTCGTATATAAATGCCCTCCGTTTCCAACATTTCAGGCAATTCAATAAATACGAGTGTCTACTGTATGACAGGGATTGTGTTAAGGGCTGAGGAAGCAGGTGAAGAACAAGACAAGACCGAGTCCTGGCCTTCATGTAGTTGACACTGACCGGTGGAAACTGTATGGAAATATCTTAAAAGTATGATTAGATTTATCAAATGCAAAATAATACTGAATAATATTTATGATCTCAGAAGTAAGAGCTCTACATGGGTTATCATCATTGTAGGGTATTTTTTGCAATTTTGATAAACACAATTCCATAATACCCTAATTAAAACATGGTATTATACCCATTTTGCAGATGAGAAAGGAAATGAGGCCAAGATTTGAGTCCTTGATATCTCATTCCGTGTACTGAACTCTTGCCACTCCTGCTTTGTGCTACCAAGATCATTTCTATGGCTGCTCAGTAGCGGTTCTCATCATTTCACCTACTTCAGATCGCCTGGAAGACCTGGTGGAAGAGACTGCTGGGCCCCTCCCCTGGAATTCTTCTATCAGTAGGTTTGGGGTGAGGCGTTTCTAACACATTCCCAGGTAATGTATTGTTGCCGGTTGGGGTGGGGAGCGCTTTTTGAGAACCACTGAGTAGGGAGGGCCTCAGGCCCGTGACTGGCACCTCCCCCCCTGCCCCCCACCAGCTCTCACCCTTGCAGTGCTTGAAGCGCTTTGTGTTAAATCCTTCTTGCGTTTTCGGACCAGCCTTCGCCGTCTATGAGTATGATACATTTTCTCAGCCGCAACCCAGGATTTGGGTTTATTGTCGGGAGGGATGGTAATTCCATACTCCCAGCCTGGAAGAGAGTTTGCAAACGGTTATCCCAAAGAGATGCATTTGCTAGATTGCCAGATAAGCTTCTGGGAAACATCCAGTCACACTCTCTGCTCCCGCAACATTCTCTCCTGTGCCAGTGAATGTCCCTGCTCTTTTCACTTTGCTGCAATTCAGCCCAATGGAATGTAGCTCTGTTCCCCTGGATCGCTCTGCAAATAGCTTCCTTTGTGGCCTCGGCCTCGGGTTCTCCTCTCCTTTCATCCCAATTACCATTACTCATGATAATTAAGTGCATCTAAGAATAAAGCACAGTGCAAGAGGCAGCCGGGGACAGCTGGGGACAGGTGTGGCCTGTGTGGTTACAAAGCAGGTTTTATTATTATTTTTTTATTTTTTAAAAGATTTTATTTATTTATTTGACAGACAGAGATCACAAGTAGGCAGAGAGGCAGGCAGAGAGAGAGGAGGAAGCAGGCTCCCCGCAGAGCAGAGAGCCCGATGAGGGGCTCGATCCCAGGACCCTGGGATCATGACCTGAGCCAAAGGCAGAGGCTTTAACCCACTGAGCCACCCAGGTGCCCCTACACAGCAAGTTTTAAATCCCAGCATCACCACACGCTGGCTACTTACTAAAAAAGTTTCTTGCAGGTTAGTAAACCTGTCTATGGCCCAGTTTCTCTAGCATAAAGGTAAAGTACACTTTTTAAAAAAGAATTCATCAAGGTAATGCCTGCAAATCACTAGGACTATGCTTAGCACATAGTTTGCGCTCAATCAATGCTAACTATTATTATAAGGCTTGGTGTGTGCATCAAGATCAGCAAGGAATTCAGAATCTACTTGAACCCTTCTTTATCCAGGCTTGTTCTTTCATAAGGAAAAAGAATCAGATTTTCTCTTTTGGTATTTCCATATGTTATAGTTCATTTAACTTCAGATTACTATTATAGGAAAGGATAAGCACCATTAATGGAAGCTATGTCAATAATCTATATTACTTTGTGTCATTTATACTTCAAAAAAAAAAAAGCCGCAAAACAACCTGTATTATTGAATAGGGTGACTTTTTTTTTTAAATTCTTATTATTTATTCATGAGAGACACAGAGAGAGGCAGAGGGACAAGCAGACTCCCCACTGAGCAGGGATCCCGATGCGGGACTCGATCCCAGGACCCTGAGATCATGATCTGAGCTGAAGACAGCCACTTAACTGACTGAGCCACCCCAGCGCCCCTGAACAGGATGACTTTCAAGGCATTTTACAGTCCTTCTTCCTGAGCCCCAGGGTCCTGGGTGTGATGTTCCCAGGGGGCCTCTGGGGTGTGATGAGAACAGAGAGCACCCACATTCCACTTCCTTCCCAGATTCACATCCTGGATCCCCAGCCTCTCAACGTGCAGACACCAGGCTCACTGTGATCTTGTATTTTTCCCTCTTGCTTCCCCGACCTGCACCTGTCCAAGTCCTTCCTTGTCCTTTGGATTTTGCATCTGAATAGTGACAGGTACTATCCAAGACGGGACTGTCACAGCCCAACAGAAGTAGGACTCCTCCCCCTAAGGAAACTTCGCTCTGGTTAACCTTGCTGCTGAGAACCCACCAGGTATTAGATCTAAACTGTTACCTTTCTCATCCACGGCACGATTTATATCATATACCCATGCATCATCTTCCCACTCCCAACCTGGAGGGCATGTCAACTCGCCGGGTGACGCTGCTTTATCACCGTTCTGTAGAAAGTCAAAACAAAACAAAACAAAAAATGAAGAAAAGTAAGCCAGAGTGTCAGGTGAGATGCAAAGGGGAGAGACCCCTCACACTCAACAATGGGTATTCACATGCTAACTTATGAATCTCTGATCTCTATGCACAATCGCTACAAAAAAGTCGCTTTTTAGAATACCCTCTGTTTCCACTATTGGGGGTATTGTTGGGTCGAACCATGGGAAATTGGTGCTGTAGATAAAAAATGGTCAAATATCAGCAATTTCATAAGGTTCAACTTAATATTATGAAATGGCACAACTCTCTTTATGAGGAGTTATATTGGAAAGAAACCATCAGAGATGGATAAAGCATGAAAACACATGTTTTCAAGCACAAGGTAATGTCACTGGAGGTTCTAGATGCTCATCATGTAAGACTGAGCAAGGTTTAGGTTAAATACTTACTACATTAAAACTGACATTTGTGAAAAAAAGTTCCTAAGAACAGAAATAAAGGTGATCCATAAACATATGGAAAATGCTCAGTCTAACTTTATTTTTTCAAATTTATTTTCAAATTATTTATTTATTTAATTTTTAAGTTGGGTTGGGGGGGTGCAGTGTGGAGGGAGAGTCAGAATCTTAAGCAGGCTCCTTGCCCCTCACTGAACCCTACATGAGGCTCGATCTCATTACCTGAGCTAAAATCAAGACTCAGATGCATAACTGACTGAGCCACCCAGATGCCCCCAGCTACACTTAAATTAAGAGTAGTGGGGTGGGGGCTGGATGGCTCAGGTGGTTAAGCATCTGCCTTCCGCTCAGGTTGCAATCTCCAGGTCCTGAGATCAAGCCCCACATCGGGCTCCTGGCTCAGCGGGAAGTCTGCTTCTCCCTCTCCCTCTGCCTCTCCCCTGCTTGTGCTCTGTCTCTCTCTCAAATGGATAAATAAAATCTTTTAAAAAAATTAAGAGTGAGAAAATGGAAAGGACATCAGGGCACTGACAAAGTTGTTGGAATAGGGGTAGTGAGTGTTTAGGAAAACAGCCCTTGCATATGCTGTTGCTGGAAATACAAACTTACACAACCTATCTGAAAGTGGTGTGGCAATATTTACTAAAACGCACATGCACTGAAATCTGACCAGACCATTCCAGGGATCTCTCCTGGGGATAAACTTTCACAAGCGAAAAAAAAATGAAGTGAATAAGGATGTTTACCACTGCACGGCTTGAGAAAACCAAAGACTGGAAAAAAAAATAAAAATGTCCACAAGGAGAGGATATTTAAATAAATTATAGAGGGTGCACATAATAAGACACCCTGCAAGCATTTTTAAAGAAAGCTCACCGATCTATACGTATTAGTATGAAAGGACGCCCAGATATACTGTTATATGAAAAATACAAGTTGCTGATTCTATTTAGGTGTGGGGGAAAAAGAAGTTAGATAGTTGGTTTTAACAAACACGATTTCAGTGATTATCACTGCGGGATGGAATGTAAGTCTGGGAGAAGAATTACTTTTCATTTCCTCTGTGCTGTTAGTACATTTTGAAAGACATACGCGTTCCATTTGCTGTGATTTAAAAAATACATAAATATATACAATAAAAAAATTGCTCGACTCAAACGTTACCATGTACTAACATCTAGTTCAGCAGACCCCATGTCTTTTCTAGAGAAAATAATCAGAGGTGCACTGGTGTGGCTTCAACCTAAGGCAAGGCTATTCAGGACACGAGACAGAGCAAGAGAGAAGGGGAGGCCGTGCCTTGTGGTCCGTGGATTCGGAGGTCACGGTTCCCAAGAGTCAGGGTTTGAGGCTGTCTGGGGTGGGGGGCAGGCCACTCACCGCATCGGTGTAGGTGTCCTCGGCTGGCTTCCACTCGCCCCCGGGGTAGCGACTCTCGTTCTGGTACACTTCATCTGTGAACTCCGTGTGACCCGCGTCCGCCTCGGTCAGCAAGCTGCGGGCCAAGCTCACGTTACCAAAGGAGCAATGGTAGCCAACAATCCCAGCTCTGCCCTGTGGTCGGGAAACATCTACTCAGGTTCCCTCCTGACGCTAGCCCTTGGGTTCTCCACCAAACCCTTCCTGCTAATAACTTCTGACATTCTTTTGAAGAAGGGGCCTGCGGGAACAATGAGACCTAAAGCACAGAGGACCCCTCAAGTTAGCAGTAATCGGGGTGGGGACTGGGAAAGCAGTCTTGTGGGCAGCTCCTTATACAGACCTCATGTTCCGTATTTTTGTTTCAGTTCAGGGCCGTTCAGCTTTTTTGCAGCAAAAAGCCTGGCTAATAGCTCAAAAGAATAGGATGTTGTCCATCCTCATTCCCCCTATTTTAAAAAATGGAGTGGAGACAGTCTCATGAGGCCAGGTGTGGAAATTTTTATTCATGACTTGCATGGTCTACATAACACAAGCTGAAGGGAGGAGTTTAAATTTTCTGGATAATTCCTAGGTTGACGGCCAAACCAGGTCATTTAAGACTCCAGACTCCATTTAGGTACTTAAGAACCCATACCGACTCTCTGCCATGCCAGCTTTGCTCTTGGATTTGGAATTATTTTGACAACCCATAAAGGAAAGTATAGAGGCTCCAACTCTGACTTAAGTCTTCTGCCAGGGACCCGCTCAAGTGAGCTTTCTTTTTCTTTTCCCTGTCCCGACATCTTTTCCCTGCCGAATCCTCCCCAAGAATCAAGCACTGGAAAGAAATCAGAATAGAAGTGACCCCAACTATTTGTATAAATTTGTATAAATTTAGCTCATCCCATCATTTTCTGGGCCCCAGAGGAGGAGAACAGAAGATCTGGCTGCCGCCTCTGGGGTCCCATTGAGCCCTGACATGCTCTGACCCTCCGCTTTTCCAAACACAATGCCTCCGCCTTTCCCTGTCCTCACTAACCTTCCTTCCTTCTCTCCCATTCAAATCCTATTTCCCTTCTCCTCACCAGCAACCCCAACTCTATCCAAAGCAAGCTGTTGTGGGTTAAAAGCAATCATGAGCAATCATCAGGGCTTAACACACCAGACCAGACCCAGCACACTCATTTCCCTCCTTCCCTAATGCCTGTGATCACAGGAAACAAATGTGGACAGAGAGGAAGAACTCTAGTTTGAGGCCTTGAAATCCAACTTCACAAACTTGTTTCCTCCAAACTCAAGTATGCTGTCATGAGGTGGAGAAGAGGGAGCTCTGACTCTGATGCCGTTGGCAACATTCAGGGACCCAAACTCCAGGGGATGTATACTTGCCTCCTCTCTACTGTTCCTTTTTTTAATAATATGCTTTTGAGACACAATTCACATATGATACAGCCCACCCATTAAAAGTGTACCCTCTACTGTTTCTCTGTTTCTTACAGACACACCAGCATAATAGTTGAGTGCTGGTTTTGGTGCCCAGGCTGGACTGGTAGCACCTACAACCTACGTGTTTTGGACATGTTACTTAATCTCTGTCAGTCTCCATTTCCTCACCTGTTAAGTGGAGATAATGCTACTATTTGTCAGGAGGTAAGTCTATATGAGTTTCTGCAGTGTCAAGGATATTTATAGGAGGAATAATCTTGGAAGACAGAGAGACAGTGTCTCTCATTCTCTCTCAAGCAAAAGGCCAGCATGCTTGCTTGCTATCTATTATAAAAGGTTCAGGTTCCCTAAGCTCAGGTTCCTCTCCAGTCATACAACCACTTCATGGTTAAGTGTCTGACCATCTCCTTGTCGACCTGTGGGAACTGGGGCTGTGAGAACAAGAGCAGATGTGAATACTGATACTGCTATAGCTGTTGGCAGTGAAGTCCTTTGTCTCTGACCCAGGAGTCCTGTGTCTCCTGCCAGTGTCCATGAAGTATGGCAGGTGACCTTGTTAACTTGCAAGTAAGCTAAAAATCTCAGACCCTTCCTAGTTTTTGACAACCATCTACCCTGTAGGGCTAGAGGCCAGATTCAATAAAGTAATTAGTACATTGGTGCTTAGCTCACTGCTTGACACATTCAGGCAAAATAAGTCAATAAATGTTAGTACCATGTGCTTTTTATATTCCTTGTTTTATTATGGGGCACCAATAACATATTTTAAGTTTCTGTGGACTTGTTTTGCTCAGTGGATGTTATATGAATATTACCAAGAACAATGATGGACAAGATTCATTAAGCAATTTCTAGGGAAAGGCTTCATTGTCATCCTTTTTTCTCGAAAAATGGAAAAACTTACCTTCTTTCAGGATCAACTATCCAGTCTCCTTCCCATTCCCAGCCTTTTGGAGGCAAAAAGAATTCCCTCTTGAGTTTTATTTTTCCTGTGACATCAGAAAATTTGTGACGACCCACTAATCCAGAAGTGCCCCATTTTCCAAACATAAGAGCTTGGTTTTCATACTGTTAAAAACAAATTAGAGAGAAACCATCAGAGAGAAGGAAATAAAGCCCACTCATAAATTTTTAAGCCCATTTTAGCTAAACCGTGATAGAAAGTGAAAAAATTTTATACCCAGAAGGCATGGACCTAACTTGGGCTGCTACTAATTATGTAACTTTGGGTAAATCACTCATCCTTCTAGACTCAGTATTCCCATCTGTTCACTGGGGATAATACCACAGTTCCCATAGAATTGTTCAAATGTGCAGTTGAAAGTACTTTGTAAATAGTGATGTATCACACTAATTGCTTCCATTATTATACTGAATGGCTCCAAATGGTTCTCTGAAGCCAATTTTTGAATACCCATAAATCCTCAATTTATGAATGTGCAGGCTTCTAAGAATTTATTTGTTAACAGTCTACTGCCTAGAACCTGGGGCACATTTCCATACAGAATCAAAATTATAATTGATGGTGCATTTCCCAGGCACTCTATAAGGAACCAGTGTGACATATGAAGGTCCTTTAAGGGCCTAACCTTTATGGCACCTGAAAGTTCTGTGCCTTCATCCCCTCTGGAATATAGTGGGGATGAAGACCAATATCATTCTAGAAACAGGTTTAGTGGCAAAGACAGAGTCTTGTTTACAGAACATTTCTAAGTTAGAAGTTATAAATCTACAATGGTCTGCTCTTGACTCTGTCAACCACCAAAAGGGCTGAGATTTGCCAGTGGTGAGTGTCCCTGTTTGGGTGTCAGCTGAAACTTCCATTTTTCTGCAGATGAGCCCGCTGAAATGATGATTTGCAAGTGACAGAGAAGTCTGAGGTTGAAGAAGGAAAAAGTATGAGTAGAGGTTTGATGGGGAAATTGGGTTCAAGCAGACACAACAGTACCTGTCTCAGATAGACGTTCTGAGCCTTGAAAGGAGATAAGCTCGAGGAAGCAGCTAAAGAAGCTAGACCTGGGGACATGTGCATGGCTCCTTTGGTTTCTAAGTGACAAGGACACAGAATGGAGGAGCAGGGTGTTTCCACTACTTCTGCTTGGAAGCCAGCATGGATATAGTAGAATCTAGACAAGAAGTTGGCAAGACTGTTAGCACATGTGAAGCACCTCAGAGACTTCCAGAAATGTGGTAGGGGAGGGTGGTGCTGGGGGATTCTGCAGAGAACCGAGGTCTAGTATTGGCGCAGGAAGGCAAGATCCAGTGAAATGTCCACTATTGTTATTAACGTGTCCCTAATGGTACTCCTAGGTTGTGAGAATCTAAAGAAATTAGAGTCAAGCAACTGAAATGCACGGATCATCTCTTTAACATGAGTTGGAGCTAGAGTCTGAGCTATGCAGGGAAGGGTCTAGAAATGGGAAAGGAGGCCCTGGACTGGTTGATCCTTGCTCAGTACTAGCACCTTCCAGCTTAGCTCTAGCTTCAGAGCTGGAGGGCAGGCTGATGCCAAGAAACCCTCCACAAATGCCGGAATGAGGGTCTCCTATATGTGCGCTGATGCCTACTCCACACTGCCCAGCTAACCGCACATAAATGCCCGTGGTCCAGGGCCTCCCCTGTGGCTTCCAGCCCTCCCTCTATTTATCTTCAATGGTGCTTCCAAGTCCACGCTGTAAGGGCCTTGTGTGGCTCCCATGTGTTTCATTGTTTCTCCAAGTGGTCCACTGAGGCCCCACGTCCACCCACAAGGGAATCCTTGCTGCTGCTAATCCCTCTCTCAGTGACACAATCGGAAATCTCCAGGGCGGCCCCGGCAGTCGGAATCTTCAACAGGATACACAGTTTTAAAATCACTTAGGGAAGATTTCCCTACAAGAGGAATGCGTCCTCTGCCTTCCAAAGACCCCCAGCTCCAAGCACGCCTCTCCACGTCTGTACCTCCCTAGCACCCTCCTTACTGGGTTGTCTACGTGTGAATCACTCTGGTGGGTCCTGATGTGGACAAGAAAACCTCCCGTCAGTCCTTCCCCGTCCCCCCAGATGAAGGTCCCTCGGATGGGATTTTAGGTAGTACTGATGGCCGGGTGCTGAAGGATGAATGCTTTCTCTAAGGACAAGTAACAGGAACACCCCCACCCTACCACCAAGAGGAAAAGCCACTGATGTCACTGAAGGTACCATTTCAGCAAAGACGGTGAACGTTCCTTCTGCAAAGCTATTGAACTTCTTCTCCACAGCACTCAAGCCCAGCCAGATGTTCACTCGCAGCTCCACGGGCACCTTTGGTCCATGGGTTTTCTCCTGCGGGTACTGTGAGACACACAATAACACGCTCTGTGAAGTTGGGGGCAGCACAGGTTATGACACTGCGTTCCAGCCCAAAGCAGACTGAACATCCAAGCATCCCTCTCCCCAGTTTTATTTTATGTTTGCATAGTTCGAGCATTTCCAAATGACCCTACAAGCACAGATTATAATAACAATAAGAGCAAGGGTTCTCCAAATGTGAGCCATGGACCCCCATGTGTCCTTGAGACTTTTCTAGGAGGTTCTTGGAGTTAAACTGCTTTCCTAATAATAATACCAAGATGTTCCTTGTCTTTTTTGCTGGATTGATGGTGCAAAAGCCTACAGATGAGACTCTAGGCATTGCAGCCGCAGTCAGGGCAGTAGCACCAAACTCCACCCGTGGTCATAATCTTCTTCCTCACTCAGTGAAGAAAACAAATAACTAGTTCTACTTATGAATTCCCTCCATAAAACAGTAAAAATTACTAATCTTATCAAATCACGATTCTTGAGTACATCTTTTTAAATTTTTTCATTTTTTATTTTTTAAGTAAGCTCCACTTAGGACTCTGAGATCAAGAGTCACGTGCTCTATGGACTGAGCCAGCCAGGAGCCCAGTGAGTACATCTTAATATTTTGTGTCATGAAAGGGAAAGTAGACACAAGCCTCTTCTGCTGCATATTAATGTGTATCTTGAGAAAAAGCTCTTGTGCAATTGCTTGAAATGTGAATTGAATTAGCCTTTTCTTTTAATGGAAATCTTTTTTACTTGAAATAGCAACTGACAGACAAATATGATTATTCAGACTTGGGTATGGGGCAGAGGTTTCCTTGAACATAAAACAGGCCTGCTGCTTCAGGTATAACTGACTGCATTCTGTTGCCAATAATAAAATTCAGGCTTTCAAGTAAAAATGAGAATTTTGGAAAACATATCTGTCACGGTGAGCCTGATAGCATCCTGATACACAGAGACTTTTTGGATGAGTGATATTAATTAAAGTGATTTTCGTTCAACGTTGTAAGATGAAATGTGTCAACATTAGGAAGATCTGCATAACTCAATGAACTGATATTTTCTAAATGATCAATGCTAAATGTTACAAAATCATGCATGGACAATAGAATCATTCAAAGTACAAAATAAACCAACGGATTTCAATGCAGCTGAGAATGAAAAGTTCACTAGTATGGTTTCAAATTCCATATTGCAATCACCTTTTAGAGGTTACTACTTGAGTCTGGTGTTATACCAAAAATGTGTATCCACAATTATCTGAAAAGGATATTAAAATACTCTTCCCTTGTCCAATTACGTACCTATGTGAGGCCCAATTCTCTTCATAGACTTCTTTTATTTTTTAGAATTTTTATAAAAGATTTTATTTATTTGCGAGAGAGCACAAGCAGGGGAAGTGGCAGGCAGAGGGAGAAGCAGGCCCCCCGCTGAGAAATGGGGGGGGGGTGGGGGCAATTTCTATCCTAGGACCCTGGGATCATGACTGGAAGATACTTAACCGACTGAGCCACCCAGGCGCCCCCTCTTCATATACTTCAGCCAAACAACTTATTCTATCAGATCAACTGTAGAAGCAGATATGGTAATCCAGTTATAGTTCTGTGGAGCCAGGGATTAAAGAGGTTTGCAAAAATGTAAAACGCCCTTCTAATTTTGTAAAGAGAATGCAGTTATATTTTATTAAAAATATGTAATTTATATTAACATATAATGGGTTTAATTACTGTTATTTTAAAATGAAGTAATAAATATTTTTAAAATTTCTCATTTTAATTTCTATTACAGTAAATATTGATAGCTATAGCCCACACAGACAAAAGCTCTCTGGGGTCTTCAATAATTTTTTGAGCAAAAAACCCCTATGAATTCAACATCTCCCTAAACTGGATAATGAGTGTTAACAAAATCAATAAATACAGACAACATCGTCTTGAAAGCATTTTGCTCTTTATCCACCAGGTTCTAAAACCTAGCATGGAGAATACCATGTTGCCTCCTCCCCCACCCACTGTGAAATTTTATTTATTAATCAGTTTGCTTCCACCGACTGCTTACAGACACAACTGTCACTGTGGTTCTACCTGAAGTAAAATTTATTCCACCCAGAGATACGCAAAGGAAGATAATCACTCTGGTTCTATTTTCACTCTCCTGATTAAAGAACAATGAGTACATTTATTAAATATTAGAAGATATCTCCATGTTTTAAAAGAACACTGTCCCCTGGCTGCCTTTTTTTTTTTTTTTTTTTCTCTTTTTGATTTTTCTTTCTTTCTCCCAAATCCAAAGAACTGGGCTGGGGCTGGCCGGGGACAGGGATGCCAAACCATGCCCACGGAACTGTTTTGGATTTCTCGGTTTTCAGCCCTGGGCCCTCCCTTGGTTCTCCATAAGCACACACAGAGCAGTTTTTAATGCAGGGTCCTGGGGTGGGCTTACGGGGTCTACGAAGCTCCTGAATCATGTATTAAACATTGGTTGCATGTGAGATGTACACGCTTCTGTAAGAGAGAGCTGGTAGCTTCCACCAGGTTCTTAAAGGAGCCCATGACTCTAAAAATGTTCGGAACTACTGCTCTAAAGCAGCAAACTCAGTTCTCAATCCGAAGACCAGTTCGTGAGGGCACAGGCTGCACAGACTATCCCTATTACTTCTTTTTTTCCTACTTCCTGAACACTCACTGCAAGGGAAGGGAAGGAGGCCTTGCTTAGCACGAGCCATTAGAAATAAGAGGAAAATTCCTGCCAGAAAGCACGGCATTCACAATGGCACGTTAATATTAGCGTCACAGAGATCTCTCCAGAAATGTCCTTGACTGAATGCCAACAGACGCCCGGCCACTCTCTGGGAATTACCGCCCCGGGGGAAGGTGCCTGAAAATGGGTTGGAATTGATCACGATGGCCCTAGTCACTCCGTGATCAGCAAATAAAGCAGCCCCTTCCCGGGAATGCGGGTTGTGCGTGGAAGCAGTTCACAGTACACGGGGGTGAGGCCGTACCTTCAGCAAGATGGTCTGGGTTTTCCCGCAGTACTTGCCAGACGCAGTCTCGCCACTGGTGGAGTAGAGAACCTGATGGGCGGGAACGCGTGCATAGGCCAGTCTTTTCTCTCCCCGGATCATCCAGATGATAACGTCCGGCATGCTGTTCTGTGGCTGGTCACGCGGGCGGATGGAGACGGAGCAGAGCTGGAGTTAGTCTGCGAGCGGAGGGACCCGACGCCCTGCCCGATGGCTCCTCAGGGCTCCCCTTAGCCCAGAAACTCTGTGGGTGGGGAGCTGTCTGAATTCCGGAGTCACCCACCTTCTGGGACCACCCGGAGCCTGCGGGGCTGGGAGGCAGACCGCGGCTGGCCGGAAGGAACAGGGCGAAGCAGAGAGAAGCTTCGCCGCCCAAACCCTGCCCTCCACAGCTCTGAGAGGTATTTGACGAAACACCCCCTCTTCTCTCACCCACCATCTGAAGAAAGCCCTTGACAGCAGTCAAGGGTTACAGGATTCACACAGGTCATGGGACATAGACAAAGCATCCCCAGCTCACAATCCTGTGTTTGCCCAATTGGAGATATTCATTTAGGATTTTTTAAAAGATTTTATTTATTTATTTATTTGACAGACAAGTAGGCAGAGATGTAGGCAGGCAGAGAGAGAGGGGGAAGCAGGCTCCCCACTGAGCAGAGAGCTAGACGCAGGGCTTGATCCCAGGACCCCGGGATCACGACCTGAGCCGAAGGCAGAGGTTTTAACCCACTGAGCCACCCAGGCGCCCCTCATTTCGTTTTTTTTAAAACCTCCTTTTTTCTGATTATAAAGGGGATATACATTCACCATAAGGGAACTTTGGAAGTACCAAAACATAGAAAGCAGAAAATAAAAATTACTAACAATCCATGTTTTTGCACATGTATTTCTACCCACAACTATAGGACGATCCCCCTCTAGCTGAATCTCTGAAGCCTAGTCGGAGGGGTGTCCTACGCTCTTGGATTTCCAGTCCCCAGAGTGGGGGATGGCAGCTAACATTCGCCCAGCACCACTGTGTGCCCTGCACTGTGCTAAGCCCTTTACAGTCATCATCTCCTTGAATCTTCACAATACAGTGCTGTGAAGGTCTCCGTTTTATACATGGGGACACTGAAGCTTACAGAGGCTGCCCAAGTTTACACATGGTAGATTCAGAATTTGCAAGCAGGTCTTCCGAATCCCAAGCAAAGAGGGCACGTCCATTACCCATGAGCATCCCAGCCCAGTAACTCCTCAGTTGCCTGCTCTGTCAGATCTGCTCAATATCCCAGATACTAGATTCTCCAACCGCCTTCTCTAGCCGTGGTGCCATTCCACAGAATCCCTCTTCCATACCAACTGACCTTTGAGAAGTTTAAAAGTCCTACCTCTTCAGTCAGTTGGAGCAATTTTTCAAGCCAGTCCTCAATTTCCGCCAGTGTAGACTTCACCTCCGTGGCCTCAGACCTCATCCTCACAGCTGCCTCGTGGATTTGGGAGAGAGATCGGGACCGCAGCTTTTGGATCTGAGTGTCGAGAATTGTGACATTGGCTTTTCCTTCCAGAAGAGGCAATGTGTACCTAAAGAAAGAAAAGAAATGAAACAGATATTCTGCAGAACAGCTTTCTGGGTGTCAGAACTGTCGAATCCATTTCTGTTTGACTTCCATCTTGGGAGCCGTGTCTGTGGTGTTGGCAGAGCTGACCTGCTTGACAGATTCTGAGCATTGCGGGGGGATTAACGTTCCAAAGCAATTTCTTGGGTTTAACTCCAGACCCCGTGGAGTCACTGGAGAGAAGATGGAAACAGCTGCAGCATTTGGGAGGAACACGTCTTCCTTTCTTTTGCTTCTTAAAACCGGAGTACAGACCCACACGACGAAGGCAGATCACAGAGCATTTGGCAGAAGGGTTCCCAAGGACCACACACCCCCAGGCAGTGCGTGGAGGAGGGCAGGGGTCTCGGCAGGTCTGCAAACTCCTGTAACTTATTTTAAAATCTGTTTTCTGTGTTGGCAGGCAGTGCGACCTATGACAAAGACCCCATGCTTTGGAGCCAACCATCTGGGTACAAATCCTGACCCACCATTTACTAGTTCTGTGATTCTGAGCAGTTAATCTCTTTGTTTTTCTATCTTCAAAGAGGGGACAAGAGCATCTAACTGCTAGGGCCGCTGTGAGAATAAATGAATTCATATATGGAGAGCACCTAGAACAATGCTGACTGCTGAGTAAAGTCTGAATGATGTGGCCTTCGTCGTTAAGCTTTGTCTTCCTCATTATCCGTCTCATTAGATATTTGAAGGGGCCCATTAGTTCCCCAAAAGGTTAAGAACTACTTGTGGAGGCAAAGCTCCCATTAAAATGAGAAGTCTAGAACAGCTGAGCTGGGGCCAGAATTCACCTTCTTCTGCGGTCTTCCTCTCACCACAGCAGCTGGTGGGGCCTCTGGGTGAGCCTGTCACCAATTCCAGGAAGTTCTACTCACATTGTTTCTACCTAGAAATTCCATTGATTTGAATGTCCCCTAGCTGCTGCTGCTGCTGCTTTTTTTTTGGTTCCTGAGCTACTTAAATGAAGGAAATCCCAGCATGACTTCCTTTAAACACAAATTTCCTGTTACATCACATTAAAAAGATTCCATTTGATCCTTCAAAAACAGTTCACATCCATTTGGTTCAAAACCTGTGTCAATAGATGGTTCTGTGTTTTGCTCAGCAAACCCTGAAATTCACAGAATTTTCCACACGAAGGTATTACCAAATGTTTCTGTTTGGTTGGATTAGTAATTGTGGTAATAGGCTGGAAAGGTTAAATCCCTGGGATAATTCCTCGAGGCACAAAATGCATATGGGAGCCGCTAGCTCCAAAATCACACAGGAGACCTTCAATGAAAAGATGTTGCCTGTGTGAAGCATGTCGTGGGAAAAGTTGTGTGGAAAAACCCAGCTCTGGTTACCAAATACACCACTTCACCTCCTTGGGCCTCTCTTTGCTCACCCCTAAATAAGGAGACTGGGAGAGATGACCTCTTAAGACCCAGATTTAAATCCTCTGAATTTAAATGCCAGCAGGGCTCTGATCTCAGCGGGGCTTCAATGACCTAGCGAAACCACTAGAAGGCACAAGAAGACAGGGAGACTGAGGGTGTCAGCCCCGAGTTGGGGGTGGGGGGGGGGGGAACCATCCCTGGTTTTTGCTGCTTAGGAGAAGTTTTCAATAGGCTTTTCTTTTGTAACTTCCCTGTCCTCTGCACTATTAGTCAATATTTAAAATGAGTTTGGGATGAATCACTTCCCCCTTTGATTTCCAAATTCCCAGGGATCTGAGCTGTTTCCCCAAGTCACAGTCCTAAAAGGGTTTCCTGCTCAACTCAAATCTACTGGCTTTGTGAAGGGAGCCTTAGCCATAGTTCAATAGGCATTCAGTTAAAAAGGCAAGTAAAAAGGCTATTTCTAAAAACATGTTTGTGAACTAGGACTGTTATTCTGAATGGCAAAGTCAATGCCCCACCCTGAGGCCCCATTCTCTGTGGGAGCCAAGAGTCCCCTTTCTCCTGGCAGTGGGCACACAGGGATTGACGGGAGGGAGTCAGGCCTAGGCCTGCTCCCTCTTTCCGTCTCCCCACCGCTTGCCTGGGGCTGCCCTGGGAGGTGCTTCCAGGAGAGGCCTCCAGCCTCCTGGCCTCCCCTCCTGGAGGCTGCCTTAGAACTGGCCCGGAATCTGAAAGTGGAGCTTTTCCAGGTGGTGATTATTCAGAGACTCCTCCCAGTGACTAGGGCCTTTTGAGAACCTCGACTTTTTTTCAGGCAAACAATGGAAACAATTCTAGAGGGTCTTTGAGTCTTACAGTTCTAGAAAGGAAAGCATGACTGGGAATTCTGAGACAGGAACAAGGTCACTGTACCTTGTATCTTCTATAACTTCATCGATCAGCTTCAACCATATTTCGGCCAGCTGGTTTGCAGGAACTTTACCTTGCATCCCTGATTTCAGAGCCTCAAGATTCAATTGCTGGAGAGTTTGGAAAGAGGAAATAATTGGTCATTGTGCATTATGCTATTAAACTCAGTAAAGGTTGAACGTTTATCTTTAAGAAAAAAATGCACAAAAGGCTTAACAGAAAAACCAGAGCATTTAATTTTTTACATTTAAAAATGCTCACCATAGCTTAGCACTATTCACTTGTCTTCAAAATGCAATCAATGCTGACATGTACAAGTAATAGGACAATCTCTCCTACACCTTTGGCCTTTGAAACCATGTAAATATTTTATGTATACAAAAAGGAAATAAAATAAAACCAATAAAGATGGGGGAAGGAACCCCAACATGGAACATAGAACAGAAACAAATGACTGATATTGCAGATGAATAGCATAACTACACCAAACTAACCCAAATAACTTTTGAACATAATATTTTGATGATACACCCTCAGTTTAAAGAAAAGAAAGAACCATGAACATATCAAACTCTAAACTGATTTGCTTTTCACAGTGGTTTATCTGTGGATTTTAGGATTTACCAAATGAACAAACGAGGTTTCTCACTCTTGGAGAAAGGAGTTATAACTGTAGAAATCGGGAAGACTAGAATAAACCTGTGATATTAGAATGGAGTGGGAATTATCCTTATAAATTCATTGCTTTTCATATATTGGTAGGTCCAGAAATAAACTGACATGTGAAAACGTGTGTGCGTGCTCACGTTTAAACCTCCCCACTGAGAAGACCTCAAAGCAATGACATCTAAATGGTAGCGAGCTTTCTAGTACCCCAATGTTGGTTTTTACATGCTGTTCCACTAAAAAGAAATATAATTCCCCTGGAAGATGGTGATTTGGGCTGGGCAGGTAAGTACAAGATGAGCCCAGAACATACGTTCTGTCACTGTGAGCACCTGCTAACAGATGGAGGGCTCTCCGTGATTATTGAAATCCTGATCATGGGCAAACACCATCCTGTCCAGCTGAGCATGGAGTATGGACAGCCTGGACAATGTTGATGAATAAGGCTGACGAACACCCAAAACATCATCAGAATAGAGGGGTGACCAATTCTTTACTAAACTTCTCAAGACGGAGGACTGGAAGTTCATACCACAACTACACTGCATATCACTTGCAGCTTTGTTATGGGAACGATTATGCTTCAATTGATTTAAACCTACAATTCTCCTTCAATATTGTCTTCGTAACATAAAACAGTATTTTCAGGTTTTGCCATGGACTCTTTGTTCAGGTATATTCCAGGACCCCCACACATGTTGGTCCCACCCTGACAGAGGTTAAAGCTAGAAAAAATTAACACTAATGTAATCTGGAAATCAAAACACTAATAACAGACGGATTTTATCAGTACCTGATAGAAGTAATGTAGTATCTTTGACTTAAGACATATCCCAACCATGAGCCCCTTCTCATCAATGTCAACTAGATGGAAAATTACAGATACTGCATCTATGCAGTTTTAACCAGAAAGTACCCCCAACCTCCAAACAAGGTCCTCTAGTTTACAAAGAGAATATAACATGTCAGGCTCTGTTTCCTTGAGCCCAACTCTTCCCACAGTGGAGATTTTTACCCCATTAACAGTAAAGCTCTAAGGGCTACATGTTTCAACTGGAATGAACCATTCTCTACGCCACACCTCATTGTGGCAGAAACTGTGGGTTGTCCTCCTACTTCAATACCCACCCCCTCCTTCCTCAGTAAGAGGGCTTTTATCTGGTCATCTGCTAACCCAAGCAGTAGTAACTCAACCCATCCAAAGAAGGATGTGGCTGTGTGACTGGATTCTGGCCAACAGAGAATGAGCAGAAGTCAAGTATGTGACTTCTGGGTCTTTCCCTTCAAGGGAAAGGCCTGTGTCCTCTACTTCCCCATTCCCTTCCCTCAGGCTGGAGGGCAGGTGTAGCGGTAAGCCACCTCAACTGTGCAGACGATGACAACTCCTTAGTGATGGGAGAGCAACAACGGGGAAGGAGTTTGGGTCCTCATTACCACCGAACCTCTGTACCAGCCTTAGAACACCTACCTCAACTGTACAAAAGAACATTTATCTTATCATTGTATCCTGAGGTCTTGTGTTAGAGGGATCTAGCCTAAAACTAACACATAATTTACTGTTTGGTGGAAAGGAAATGTAGGAAAGATAAACTTACCAACCGTTCTGCCATGGCTAGGAGAATGTTTACCGCATCCAGGCGATGACTAATGTCCTCCCAGTAAGAAGTCAGGGTAACAACTGGCTTTGTGTGGGCCCAAGGCAGATAATAATAGTAGTTCCCTGGTGTAGAACATTGAGAGTTGATGAACACTGGACACTTAAACAATGCATTTATGCAAACTGGGCTACTGATCAATCTGTACCCGGAATGGTTTGGGGTGATCTGGGTTTTAAGTTTTATTTGAAGGAACTGAGGGATAGTTGTTTTGGAAATCTCTCTAAAATACCCTAGTAAACTGAATACAACAATTTTAGGATCTTGTAGTGGTTCAGGATCATATGTCTGAATATCACTGATGATTCCACAACATGGCAGCAGAAAATACACAGCATAGGGGGTTAGATTGTAGGTGTCTGCACCTGAAAAGTGCTATTCTAAGTAAATATTTTTGTTGGAATTGGGGCAAAAAAAAAAAAGTTTTTTTCTCTTTGCTAAAGCCTTAGCTGGATACATGGGGTTTGGTATTACTGAGAGCCTTATGATGGTTAAGAATTATCAGCCAACATTTTCTAGCACATTTGATATTTTAACACTGTTTGTACAGAATTTAGTTAAAAACTATGGCAATACTGTTGGAACATTGGGTCAGCATTTCTCTCTCCTTTCTGTATACTCTTAAACCATTTGTTGAAACCTTTGCTAGAGCATTCTCATACTCTACTTTCTATTATGACTTATTTTACACACTAGAATGTAAACTTAAAAGCGGGGGCTGTTTCTCATCCACCTTTGTTCAAATACAGCGATTCAATCCTCACAGCAACTCTAGAGAAGTGGCTGAAACTGAAGTTTACAATTAAGTGATATGGCTAAGGTCACAATGCTGGGGAGTCACAGAATGAAGACCAGAAGCTAGATTTTCCAGGGCCTGAGCCAGTCCACTGGCTCCTGTCCACTTCAACTACTCAATCTAAGAGTAGTTTATGGCTTGGTTGGGTGGAGCTGGGCGGAGCAGGAGCTGATTTAGGGGAGCTCAGAGTTCAGCAAGTTGCCATCTCATGATTTTACAAAGCAGAGCCAGTGTGAAAGTTGGACATGGGAGGGGGAACTAGGGTTCAGACCCTGGCAAAGGGCCTATGACTTCTTGGGTTTGACCAGTCTTGAAGGTGCTTAACTCCAGACACCTCTCTTCCCCATTCAACCTTTTCTTGCCACAAAGCAAGGAAGGAGAGATGGTTAGAGTGACTCTTACCATCAAATACGGCACGGCTGTATTGAGTGGTTGATGCCAAAGGCTTACAAGTCGTGTCAAACTTGTTGCCATAGTTCCCAATGCTGACTTCAAACTGAATGGCCTCGCCAACATCTTGCAACATGGTGGCTGAATGGAACACGGCAGACAGGCTATACTTCCGCCTTCGCTGGTATTTCTATAAAGTACAAGCAGATGTGAGGCTCAGTGAAACTTGTTTTACTCTTATTTACATGTAGGTTTCTAGGAGGTGTAATTTTAAACCTAATAATTTGTGTTGAATTAAATGCCAGTAGAAAACGTTCTTAGATCTAGCATTTTCTCTTGGACTCATTCGAGTGGGCAAAGATAAAAGTGCCAGGATGTTTGCTGCAGTGTTGACTGAAATGGAGAAAAAAATGAGAATGATACAAATGTCTATCAATAAGTCACTGGTTAAATAAACTATGTTACATTCGTATAGTGGAATAAAATTAATAAAAATAGAGGTAGATCCATATGTGCAAACATGGAAAAAAGGCATTTTTAGGCGAACCCACTGAATATATAGTTTAATATTGGCATATGCATGAAGGAAGTCTGGAAGAATAGGAATAAAACTGTTAACAGTTACACTGGGGAAGGTAGAGAGGTTCTGGCTAACCTTACTTTCTACCTTTTTAATTGTCTGAATTATTTAAGTATTAATTTTCTAATCAAAAACAATGATTTTTTTTAACAAGAAAGATTTTTAATGTAAGATTTTAAAAACAAGTGAATTTAGTTGAACTTATTTATCTGTTTTCTGAAATAGAAATCAAGTGTTTTTTTTTCTCTCTTTTTTTTTTAAAGATTTTATTTGACAGAGAGAGAAATCACAAGCAGGCAGAGAGATGGGGGGAAGCAGGCTCCCCGCTGAGCAAAGAGCCTGATGCGGGGCTCAATCCCAAGACTCTGGGATCATGACCTGAGCCGAAGGCAGAGGCTTAACCCACTGAGCCACCTGGGCGCCCCATCTCTCTCTCTCTCTCTCTTTTTTTTTTTTAATTGCTGGCTGACTGAGTGTTAGTGTGTGTGAAGGAGCTGAACAGAGGGACAACAATGACCACACTGAGAAACCTTCAGCCTAGCAGACATGATCATGAGCCCTTCTGGCCTTCCTACATTTAGGCACATAAAGTCTCTTGAATCCACCTCCTTGCTCAGATGGCATCTCTCCTTCTTTGTGGATCATGTCCCCACTGATCATTGGGTACCTTGCCTTCTTTAGTCAAACAGAGCCATGCAATGGTTTAAATTGCTGTACTTCATTATGTCCTAGGCATTCTGTCCCTTAATATTGTCCACATCTAGAGCCTTTCCAGGTCCCTGTTGGCAGCCAGTCTCTGTAGATGCTTGCCCAGCTTGGGGTTGAGACTACAGTGGTTATTATGGTGGGACCACATTGGCTACATACTTCACTAGAGAACTTGTGGAGACCCATGAGAGATAATAATCAAATTGTTTGACAAATTCTCACCATAGCAAGTTTAGTTTGAAAGATCCTAGAGAAGGAACTCCCAGATCTGCAGTCCTTCCATGTGAGATCTGGAGGCCACACTGCTATCAAACTTTGGCATATGATGACCCTTGCTGTTGTTGATTTGCTTTTTTGCATTCCTACCTTGCTACCAATTAGTGTACCATAATCTAAGTGGCAAAGTAATGACACTTTTCACCTCTAGGAAGCTAATAAAAATTACTTGATCCTGGTAGGATATTTATTAACTGATTTCCCTTTGTTATTCATTCATACCATGGCCTTCATTCTTCTATTAAATGAATCACAATCATGAGTAGGTCTTCTGTCCTGGATAAAAATGTGTTCTTTCAAATCTCCAATGGAAAAAAGACAGTCTCTTCAACAAATGGTATTGGGAAAACTGGACAGCCACATGCAGGAGAATGAAACTGGACTGTTTCCTTACACCACACACAAAAATAGACTCAAAATGGATGAAAGACCTAAATGTGAGATAGGAATCCATCGAAATCCTTAACGAGAACACAGCCAGCAACCTCTTCAACCCTAGCCACAACAACTTCTTCCTAGAAACATCACCAAAGGCAAGGGAAGCAAGGGCAAAAATGAACTACTGGGGCTTCATCAAGATCAAAAGCTTTGCACAGCAAAGGAAACAGGCAACAAAACCAAAAGACAACTGGCAGAATGGGAGAAGATATTTGCAAATGACATATCAGATAAAGGGCTAGTAACCAAAATCCACAAAGAACTTATCAAACTCAACACCCAAAGAACAAATAACCCAATCAAGAAATGGGCAGAAGACATGAACAGACATTTCAGCAAAGAAGACATCCAGATGGCCAACAGACACATGAAAAAGTGCTCAACATCACTCGGCATCAGGGAAATACAAGTCAAAACCACAGTGAGATACCACCTCACACCAGTCGGAATGGCTAAAATTAACAAGTCAGGAAACAACAGATGTTGGCAAGGGTGTGGAGAAAAGGGAACCCTCCTACACTGTTGGTGGGAATGCAAGCTGGTGCAGTCACTCTGGAAAATAGTATGGAGGTTCCTCAGAAAGTTGAAAATAGAGCCTATGACCCAGCAATTGCAATACTGGGTATTTACCCTAAAGATACAAATGTAGTGATCTGAAGGGGCACGTGCACCTGAATGTTTACAGCAGCAATGTCCACAATAGCCAAACTATGGAAAGAACCTAGATGTCCATCAACAGATGAATGGATAAAGAAGAGGTCACACACACACACACACACACACACACACACACACACACACACACACAATGGAATACTATGTAGCCATCAAAAGAAATCTTGCCCTTTACAACAACGTGGATGGAACTAGAGGGTATTATGCTCAGTGAAATAAGTCAATCAGAGAAAGACAACTATCGTATGATCTCTCTGATATGAGGAATTTGAGAGGCAGGGCAGGGGGTTGTGGGGAGAAGGGAGGGAAAAATGAAACAAGATGGGGCCGGGGAGAGAGAAAAACTGTAAGAAACCCTTAATCTCATGAAACAAACTGAGGGTTACTGGGGGGTTGGAAGGGTAGGGATAGGGTGGCTGGGTTATGGACATTGGGGAGGGTATGTGCTATGGTGAGTGCTGTGAATTGTGTAAGCCTGATGATTCTCGACCTGTGCCCCTGGGGCAAATAATACATTATATGTTAATTTTAAAAAAGTGTGTTCTTTCATTTATAGAAGTACTTAGACAACAGTTTCAAAAACTTCTTAAATTGTGGTAAAATACACAGAACATAAAATTCACCAACTAAACCATGTGTCCAGTTGGTGGCGTCGGGGACATTCCCATTGTTGTGCAACCATCACCACCATCCATCCACAGAAGTCATTCTAGCCTACAAAATTGAAATCCTGTACCCATTAAACCCCAACTCCCCATTCCCACCTATTTTCTGTTTCTAGGAGTTTGACTACTCTGGATATCTCACGTAAGTGGAATCAAACAATACGTGTCCTTGAGTGACTGGCATACTCAGTGTAATGTCCTCAGGATTTAGTCCCATCGCAGCCTGTCTCAGAGTTCCCTTCCTCTTTAAGACCTACTAATTCTGCACTGCATTGCCGAAAGACAAATGGAAGTATATTAAAATTTTTAATATTTTATTTGAGCAAACATATATTTGACTGGGCAGTGACAAAGCAGAAGCAATTAAGAGTGCTCCACCTGCAAGAGCCAGAGGAAAAGACTTTTATAGAATAAATGTGGAAGGAAAACAAGGAAATTATTTGATTGGCTAGAGCTTAAGTGGTTGCATTATTTGGGAAACCCTAGTGGGTTCATTGCTATTTCTTGCCCTTTGGTTTTGATTTTTTTTTTTTTAAGATTTTATTTATTTGAGAGAGAGAGAGAGAGAGAGAGTACACGCACGTGCACAAGCAGGGGCCAGGGAGGGGGTGGGAGGTTAGAGCGAGAGGGAGAAGCAGACTCTCCGCTGGTCAGGGAGCCCAATGCGGGACTCAGTTTGATTTCTTAACCTTGAGGCATTTATAGGCTTATGTTCTGGTTTGCCTGTATAGGCTGCCAAGGCACAAGAGTCACTTCTAATGGTGTCCTTTTGTAATAAATTCAGCAGTGTGTATATATTACATTTGTTTATCCATTCATCTGTTGATGGACAGCTATCAATGGACTGCTTCTACCTTTCGGTTATTGTGAATAATGCTGCTATGAGCATGGTTGTACAAATATCCATTTGGGTCCCTGCCTTCAATTCTTTTGTGTATATACACAGCAGTGGATTTCTGGATCACATGGTAATTCTATTTTTAACTTCTTGGGGACTGTTTTAAAAACATCTGACACTGACTGTAGTTTGCTGTCTTGAAGAACCCCAGGACATTCCGCTATTACAAAATCTCTGTTTTGGTTAAAGGAATTTTTGACATGGTATAATGGAAACCTCCACTAGGATTTCATCAGAAATCCCTCGGAGTCTCAATCTTTTTTGAAAGTCTTTCCAAAACATTGGTTTGAAACCTTAGCTGCATATTGAATTACCTGAGAGGCTTTCAAATATACTTAGAGCTGCACCCCACATCCCAGAGACTCTGCCTAGCACTCTGAACTCAAAAACTTCCCTTCATTAGTCCACTGTCATTCTGATAGAACGGGTTTCAGAGACTTTTGTCATTTGTCAGGAGTCCCCTTCACTACCCACTAAGTAGTAAGCTTAATCCTCCAGAACTGTCCATGGTTCAGTACTGCTATGGGAAGTCTGGGTTTGGTTGAAACCGTGTGAATATTAGAAAGTAGGAAGTCATTTGTATTAGTCAAGAACTTGGAGATACAGCACAACTTCTTTGTAAACCAACTGGGATGAAAGAAGAGAAGCGGAAGAGCAAAAATATGAAACATAACTGGGGCCCAAGTCCGGGCCCAGGAACGGTGATGAGCATTGAAGCTGGAGCTATCTGCTAATGCCGGGGCTGCCAAGAAGAGAGGCGGTTGGTGCCTGGGGAGGCTCTGGAAGGGGTGGGGATGCTACCTCTGGCTGGGCTGGCTCTGCCTTGCACACCTCCACATGGCCATGATTCCATTAGATCGCCCTGGATCTTCCTGAGCACAGCTTGCTGTCACCTGCAGAAGCCCTGGTAGGACCCTCCCCCTGGTGAGTTTGAGCTCTAAGACCGTAATCTGGGTTCTGGCCATCACCACGCCTCCCAACAGATCCAGCACACACTGGGAGCCACCACTCGAGATGGAGCAGCTCCAGCTCCACAAGGGGCAGGCCATCCAAAGTAGGCTCACCCGCCCCAAAGCCAGGCTCTGGACTGTTGCAGCTGAGAATTCCTGCCCTCCCCCAGCCCTTTCCCATTTCCTCTGTGCCTTCCGGGCTCAAAGAGGTGGAGAGAAGAAGGAACAACCAACATAGTTCAGAGAAGTCTGGAGCCTCAACTTTTGTTCCCTGAGTAGACTTGGGGCAAAACTGCTCATAACAGGGCAAGTTAAAAAATGTAAATTATGATCTATTGAACACTGATGGATGTTTCTCTGACTCTGTAGGGCCTTGGAGCTCTCTTTCTAATCATCAAAGACCAGTGCGTGTTGTAGATGGAGGTGGTATAGGGTAGAGTTTCAGGAGTAAATTTGGGGAAGGGGGTTATTTTTGTCAAGCAGAATACTGAGAAGGGGTAACAAGTCAACAGCTCTTAAAAGTGGTTGTGGGACACTAGGCATGTGACATTCAGGGTCAGTGACAAGGAAGACTGTGCCAAAGAAAACTGCCTAATTTGCCATCTTTGGTCTGTTTACCAAAGATGGCTGGCCACTGGTGGAGCTGGTGGAAGAAGAGAATGTTCTACTTCAAGCAAGATCTATTGAGCAGTTATGTAGGCCAGACTGATGGGAGAACTCAAGGAGGCTCTAACTGAATAGCAGACAGACTGCATGTTCATAAAATGCTCCTGCAGTATGTTAGGTCCCACATGAAAAGACTGAGAAGGAGTAGAGGAGTAGAAGAATCTGGTCTAGGAACAGATTCCAGATGGTAGAGACAAAACAATAGGGTCCTTCAGGGGCCAGGCTGAGGTTCCAGAAGCCAGCAGGTGTCTGAATAGGGATGGGATTGCAACACTTGATCTTTTACTTGCCTGATCCCTTAGGGAAGTGACAGGTTGAGCCCGGCTACATCTCTCAAAGGATCTCTTGACTGGGGCAACAGGAGGTGGCACAGCTCGGGGCTCTTTGGCAACCACTCTCTCTCCGTGTTCCTCCTTTACCATCAGAGGACTACCACACTCTCAACACTATACAGACGTGTGGGGGATTTTCCCACACCAAGCAATTCTGCAACATCAGCTGGGTGTCCAACAATTTAACTCAGTCCTGACACTATCTACCTGAGGACATATTAAGGACTCAGTCCCACAAGACTGCCCCTCCCCTACTTTAGATGCCAGTCGAAAGTCCTGGTTCTGAGCTGTTGGCTATAAGGTGGAGGTTCCCATGACTTTCTCCTCGGGTTTGATTACCTGGCTAGAGCAGCTCACAGAACTCAGGGAAACAGTTTGTTTATTGTTTACTAGTTCATCATAAGAGGATATGATAAAGGTTACAGATGGATGTCCAGATGGAAGAGCTGTGTTGGGCAAGGTATGTGGAAGGGACAAGAGGTCTTGGGCACAACACTCTCCCAACACCTCCCAACACTCACCAACCCAGAAGCTCTCTGAATCCTGTAGTTTGGGGATTTCTACGGAGGCTTCATCACATAAGTATGATCAATCATTAGCTCAACTTCTAGCCCCCCTCCTGAAAATGGGAGATGGAGCAGAAAGTTCCAAGCTTTGAATCACGGCTTGGTCTTTCTCAAGAGTAGCCTCAATCTAGAAGCCCATGAGTCACCTCATTAGAACAAAAGACTCTCCTACTACCCAGGAAATCCCAAGAGATTTAGGAGCTCAGTGTCAGGAACCATGGCCAAAGAGCAAATACTAGTACTATTATCTTACAGCAAGGAAGTTGCCCTCTTCAATGTTACCAGAAGTTTCATTACTTGCGTATGACCCAGAACATGGGATTTTTGAAAATGGGGAAAGGGTCAGGATCAACCTTCTAGGCTGACGGCTTTCATTACTCCTCCTAGCACTCATGCAAATCTGCTCATCTCACCCTCTTACGAGGCTCCTGGTCCCCTGAACTGTGGCTAAGTCTTCAGAATCTTAGGTCCTCTCCTGTTTTTTTAATGTTACTGGGGTTTTGGTGTAGAGATTTCATTTCTGCTTTTATTAAATTTATGACATAAGCCATTTTTCTGTCTGGGTTTAATTATTTGGATCAAAGAAAATTGCTTTCTATTTCAGTTTTTAAAAAGCTGTTCTCTTACATGATTGACATATACTGTGGACACTATATATTGTTGACTTTTTGTTTTTGGTTTGGGTTTTGAGGTTTTTTTTTTTTTTTGCTTTTATTTTTACTAAATTTATGACCTATGCTTCTTTGTTTATGTGTGTTGAATCATTTGGAGTAAAAAAACTAATTGGGTTTTGCATTCTAGTTGCCATACTTTGTTGAGCCTCTCCCTACCCCTCCTTCCTCTCCCACCTCCATTATGAGTGCTTAAAATAAAAAGAAGGATCATGGACTTAAATTGTGTTCTGCTGACAGAACATAGCAAAAGAGACACTGTATTTGCCAAGAACCCATGACAGCATTTCTGCCCAAGCCCAAGGTCCAGCTGTCATCCTCAAGAGCTGATCTGTAATGACTCAAGTCCAGAACCACCCATGCCATACCAGCTGTCTCCACAGAGGCTTTTGGGTGGTTTCTAGCCATTTTCTGTCATGATCCTCACAGTAAATGGCATGTAAGCTGCTCCATTTTACCTCCCACCCTCTCTTTTATCCCCCCACCCCCATTTCCTAGATTTGTTTTTAAGATCTGTTACAATTCCTGGGCTTCCAAGTTGATCATCATCAACTGTGGGGTGGAGAGAAAGACTCTGACCAGAACCCTACTGACTGGGGGAACCTGCTGCTTTTGGCTCTGTGTCTTTTTTAATGAGTAAAATGAGTAAAAAGCCAAAAGAAAATAAGTTTACATTGCATGATCCTGGCAGCATACACTTCATCTACAGACACTTCCTGATTTATGACTGATTCTCTAGAAGTAAGATTTGAAAAGTCAGGGTAAGTCCAGAACTCAAGGTCTTCAATGGTCCCCTTTTGCTATGTGCTATGGCAGATTTATCATTTGCAAGGATGATGTTCCTGAGATCAGAGCAAGCCCTAAAATTCAAGAGCATCACAGTATTTTATCATTACCTCCATGGAATGTAACAAAGTAACTGAAAACATGTGGGGGGTGAGGACGGACTCCTTCAGACCTAAGTAAGAGTTGCACACCAGTGTCAGGAATAGAGAAGCACCTAGACTCAATCTCAGGGATGTGCTGGGTGGTTGGCTAGGTGCACTCACCAGTTCGTGCCTTTCTGCACAGCTGATGCAAATCCTTGCCTCAGCAAAATCATTCCTGACTACACATCAGCAACTTTGGGATAACTCGAGAGTAGTCAAAATCATTAGTTAACTCTAAGAATGGCACTGTAGCACCATTGATATTTTAAGTCACAAATGGTATTACTTATGTGTCTGTACATCAGTGGGGATACGTAGAGGGATAAGGAGTAGAGTGATGGAGAGAGACTTGATAATTTCTCAAAGACTTCTCTCCCAAGAGTTAATGTAATAACCTGTCCTTTATAGCCACTTGTTTGGGAGGCTAACAAAATAAAAATCTTCCCTAAATTTTTTATAAGGTAAATTAATAAAAACTGGGAAAACTAGGTCTTAAAAATTCTAGGCAGTTTCCGATTCTAGAAGTAGAGAGATGAATTCACATTCAAGGCAGAAAGCTTTGCTTTAGGAAAACTGCTTGGGTAGACCTTTGACTATAATATAAAACGAATACTTACCAGGGTTCTTTCACAACTTAAATAACCTAAATTCAACTGTCCTATTTGGTAACATGAAGTGTGAAGCATATGTTTTGGCCAGGACTATGTTCTAATCTGTGCTCATGTAAGGGGAGCAGCATTATTTTCTCTGTGTGAAGATAGACTGATGCCCCGTGGCTTGCTGATGGTTGTGTAAGTTCCTTCCTGAGCCTGAGGGTTGCAGACAGAGGTAGCCTATGAAAGGATGTGTGGCACAATCTTCTCTTTCAGGGGAAGACAAAGGCACTGCATTAAAATCTGTGTGGCTCATGAATGGACTACCAATGTTCTAAACATGCCAGGACTAGAAAATCCAGAATATACTGCTTTGGACTCTAACCTTCTAATATTGTCTTCTTGGGAGTCAATGAACAAGGCCACAGTGCTCTGGGGTGGTGGAGGCAGGGGAGGGGGTAGGGAATAGGGAGGGAGAGTTTCCTCTAAAGGGAGAGGATATTCTCTGGGTCATTCATCCTGAAAGGCACAAATCTCATAACAGGCAGATAAGAGACTATTAGAAGGAAGGAGAAAGCCTTGCTTGGTTGGGAACTCTTGGCAATTGGACATGGACACTGAGGTGGCCATGTGTACATGGTGGTGCTGGGGGTAGGGATCGATGGGGAGCTGAGTCCTGCTGCAAGGAAGCAGGTTGAAGAGAGACAGGGAGCCCAACTGTGAGAGACCCAGAGAGCTGGTGTGAGCCCAGAGGCTTTGAGATGAGGCACCTTTAGCAGCTTCTTAAAGTTTTTCATTTCACTGTGTATCCCTACTCTTGTCCCAGACTGGAGGTAAAAGCTTTTCTAAAGTTGCAGTTTCGTTTCCGATGTAATGTAGGGAAATAAGAGAAGGGTCTATCCCGTGCTTGGAATGGAAGGAAAGGGGAGAGAAGCAGCCGGAAGAAGTTCATTGGGTGTGTGTGGGGGGGGGTGGGATCTAGCAAGGAGTGGCCTTGGGCAGAGGGGTCCCAGTGAGCCGGCTGCTCTGACCAAAAATTCAAATTTCTGGAACAGGTAAGCATCAACCTGGGATTCTCAGAAATAGATGGGGGAAGATGTGGTACACATACATAAAATGGAGTATTATTTAGCCATGAAAAAGGAAATTTTGTCACTTGTGACAACACGGATGGACGCTGAGGGGATTATGCTAAGTGAAATAAGTCAGAAAGACAAAGACAAATACTCTGTGATATCATGTATATGTGGAATCTGAAAAAGCCAAATTCATAAAAACAGAGTAGAAGGGTGGTTACCAGGGGTTGGGAGAGTTGGAAGATGTTGGTCAATGTGTATAAACTTGCAGTTAGAAGAGAAATAAATTCTGGAGATCTAATGCAGAGCACAGTGATTATAGTCAGTGATACTGTATTACATACTTCAAAGTTGCTCAGAGACTATATCTGGAAAGTTCCCACCATGGAAAGAAATTACAATTATGTGATGTGATGGACGTGTTGACTAACACAACCAGTGGTAATCATATTGCTAGTATATAAATATACCACATCAACACACTGGGCACCTTCAACTTATACAGTGCTATGTGTTAATTGTTTCTTGAAATTAAAAAATAAAAATATAAAAAACTAGCATAATTTATTTTTAAAACCCATAATAATGGTATACGATGTGCTGGAAATCATTTCATGAGCAACAGAGACAGGGCTAATTTAATACTGACCTATCTATCCCATATGTTAACAAATCTGTACTGTAGATATCAATTAATAGACCAGGAAAAATGGGGCATTTAACAATTTCATGATAATATTCTTTTGATATTTATTGCCTTGAGTTAATAACACTGACAAAGTAACTAGGAAAAAAAATACATCTGTAGCTCTCTACAGATCTACCGTATGGATCATGGGTGTTACGCAAAAGTTGTTTCCCCAGAGGGGAAAGAGATGATTAAAAAAGAAGAAGAACAAGAAGAAGAAATGGTTGGGAAGATGGATTTGGAAGACTTCCTGTCTTTACGGAAGACTGGGGCTCTGAGCTGTTGTAACGTGGGCATTAATATAAACACTCCCTCACGTGCTGGGATCTTGAGATATGCCTCCTTCTGAAAGTGGTAATTATTAGCAGTGGCACCTAAGCCATTTGGGTTGGTTCTTATGGCCATCTCCCCACGAACACACAATCCCAATTGGTAAACAGGCCATTCAGTTTTGGGGTATCATCACTCTTGCCAGATTTTGGTAGGGTATTAACTGCACAAAAGATGAAGCAAGTCTCATCACCCCCATGGGGCCACTTTAGATAGATCAAGAGGGCATCAAATAGATCAAGAAGTCCTTGTTATGACTCATGTCTCTAACTCTGTCACAGCTGACCCTTCAGTTCCTGGAGGTCCCCACGGGCCACCAATCCTCTAACATACCCTTTTCCATTTTAAGCATCATCCACAATCCAACAATTACCTCCACAACCAGCAGGTCATCATTTGATATGGGCTCCAACTTTTTGTCTGGTGGTGTCTTTTCAAGAAAAGTGCTTAATTCAACCAAGATTCTGCCTCTGTAGGCAACTCCTTCCCCCTGAAAGGCAACAACACAGGATTATTCCTCTAGGTGTGAACACCAGCAAAAAGAACTCCTTCTCTAGTCAGACTCAGCCAGCTACAACTGTGTTTCCTTCCCATGGCCCTAACGTCCAAAATCAGTCAGTCAGTAGCTCTCTCAGTTGGATTCAGGTCTTTGGTATCTGAAAGAAAAGTCAGTGACTTGAGGAAGGATCCCAAAGAGAGCCAGGGGAGCCAGGGCTGAAAGGGATCTTAGCCATGACTGAGGTCAGAGGCTTTCAAGCCATGCTCTGAATCCTGAAGGGGTTTCAGGAGGCCGGGGATGGGAGTGGAAGGTACTCAAAGTCCCCCTCACCCTACTTTAGTAGAGTGTCTCTGAGTTTATCCGCGTCAACTTGGTTCCTTCTCTCCTCTTTTCAGGAAGGAAAGGCTGCCATGTTGGCAGCCAGGGCAAGTCTCAGAGTAGCCAGGAAATGAAAGAGGAAGATGTTCTGGGTGTGGCTGAGCATGAGGATGAAGAGCGGATACTTCCTCCATACCTAGCAGTGCTGGCAATAGAACTTTCTGGAGAGGAAGGGAAGGCTTTCACCTCCACAGCCAGTTCTTTAGCCCTGCCCCCTCAGTGTTTTCTCTCTACCACAGTCCCTTTCTTGGGCCTTCAGTGCGGACTCCAAGACATTACTTCTAATGTGCTGGAAAGAGCATTTCCCATCTCTGGGCCTCTGTATCCTCATCTATAAAATGAAGATGTTGGATTGGATCTGGCATGGTGAATGGTTTCTTCAGGCATGTCACCTCCAATCATGTGGTACGTTCCTAGAACACAGTAGTGAACAGAATTCTGAGGCAACACATTTGCTTTGTAGGAAAGAGCCAGCACTGATCACGGGAATCTGCCCTAAGTGCGGGCCCAGGAGAATGGCCATGCTGTGCATTTGTCATTGCCAAATTAGATGGTCTCCAGGATCTTCTCCTAACCTCGCATTCAAAGATTTGAGGAACGTGGGACATCTGTCCTTTGACCCCTGATCAGTCGCGTATCAGGTCTATTTGTGTATGTGTATGTATGAGTCCTCTAGATAGGAGACTTAATTATAACCATTATAAGAAAGAATCACATTAATCAGTGTTCATTAATAACAAACCTTAATTGAGAAACTCACCTTTCCGTTATTTAGCTCATCATAGGGGTCTGGGAATCCCGTGTACTCTCTGGGGCTTCCATAAAGGTTCAGGTAACACGGTCCAAATGTTGGAACAAAGCCCACTTCTGTTTCTCCTGTATTCACTGAGGGATAACATCATTATTAGACTCGGGGTTTTTAAACACTCAATCTATTGAAATAAATATTAGTTATTAGTTAGCTGAGTGAGAATATTTTCCTCTAATTTGTGAGTTAGTTGTATTAGCACAAATTATAAGCACTTGTGAGACTTGCCATATTTCCCTTTTCTTATTGCTATAAAACATTAAATAAAAAACATTTTTGGGGTAGTTCAGGTAAACTTATTATTATAGAAAAATACTGCTATTCAAATGAAAGAATAGTAAGGCTTACAAGTTCATCTTCACATTTTTTGCAAGTTTATAAGTGGCATTGTATTAAATGGGTCATTGGTAATTGGTATAAAAGATCATACTGTTTGGGGAAGTCACTTAACTGATGTATAACAGGTTAACTCTGTTTGTTCCCCAAAAATGCCACTTAGTCTAAGGTAGCTAGTATAAATAAGGCATATGCTATTAAAAATACATTTAAATTTTTCATAAATAACAATGAACTGTTTGCCTATGGCTATGACATATGATATTTATAAGCAACATAAAGTTCCCATTCATAACATTCTCTGATGAGCACCCAATATGCTCCACATTTCTGCTACTTTGTCTTACTTAGCAAGACTGCTCCCCAGTGTAATGAGGGGAACTGAGGGCAAAGTAAAGAAATAGTGGAGTCAAAGGGAGATGGTGAGTGAAGTCAGGGAAATGTAAGGGCTGCCTCCAACCACCTGAATGCCCCCATATGGAAGCAGGATGAACTTGTTTCCAAAAGCAAAGCTAAGGACCACTGATGGGTGCTATGAGGAGGCATTCTTTGTTTCACTCAATATAAGGAAGATCTTTCTATGAATTAGATGTGTCAAACAATGGGACAGATCGCACTGGGGACAGAGGAAATGTTGAGGCCAAGACTTTCAGGATTATCATCAAGACAATTCCGCTATGGATGAGAAATTAACTACCTCACCTCTATGGCCCTTTCCAACTCTATGCTTAAATGTAAGGGAGAAAGGTAAATGTGGAATGACAGGTGAATGGAAGGCCCATTAACGAACAGTTGATGAAACTGTATTTAAGTACACTTTTTTTTTTTTTTAATTTGAGGCACTTCTACATGTGTCAATGGGCTTGGGTTCTTTAAGATTTTATTTATTTATTTGACAGACAGAGGTCACAAGTAGGCAGAGAGGCAGGCAGAGAGAGAGGAGGAAGCAGGCTCCCCGCTGAGCAGAGAGCCTGATGTGGGGCTCGATCCCAGGACCCTGGGATCATGACCTGAGCTGAAGGCAGAGGCTTAACCCACTGAGCCACCCAGGTGTCCCGGGCTTCGGTTCTTTTAAGATGAGGTAAGAACCGGGGCACCTGGGTGGCTCAGTGGGTTAAAGCTTCTGCCTTTGGCTCAGGTCATGATTCCAGGGTCCTGGGATCGAGCTCAGCATCAAGCTCAGCATCGGGCTCTCTGCTCAGCAGGGAGCCTACTTCCCTTCCTCTGCCTTCTTGTGATCTCTGTCAAGTAAATTTAAAAAAAAAAAAAAAAAAAAGATGAGGTAGGAACCATGAACCTCCACAGGAATTAGATGAACGGCAATCTCAGTGAAGAAAGCAAGAGAAAAGAAAAAATTAAATTAAGATGTAGGAAAATGATAACTGACAGCCTAGGAGTGAGATTTGTTAACACCCTAGGGGGCCATATTTCATGCCTGTGTCTGCTAATTTCTTGTGAAACCCAAATAGGGACCAAGAATTTTTCCAACAGAGATTTCTCTGGATTGTGCTACCACGTTACCAAATGAGCAGGATGAAATAAATGACTATTGTATCTGGACATACGAATTAGTTTGGTTTTATCTACTCTGCCACATGGAACATGACAAAGTTGACTAATTTTTTATTAATAAGTAGGGTTTAGATTTCTTTCCTTGTGCTAGAATATCTGTTGTGAGGAACTAAAGTAGAAGACTAAAGCAGAGATCCACAGTGAGAAAAGGCAGTCACTTCCAGAAGTTGAATCACAGAATGTTCAAGAAAGAATGGACATTAAAACTCTTGCACCACAGTCCTGCCACATTATGGACGGGCAAACTGAAGCCCACTGAAGTGACATGATTTGTCAAAGGTCCCTCAAGATGACAGATTTAAGCCCAGATCTTGAGTTTCACAGTTCAAACAAGGGTGCCTTCCAGTACATCACCCACCCCTCTGGTGGAGCCCCACCCCACCCCCAGCCAGTTCACATGGGTGATGACTTACGTTGTTTGTCATGAGTATTTGCTTTTCATTAAGAATTTCCAGGGATGGAGACACACGTTGTCAATAACGATCTCCCGCATGTTGTTATGATATCAATCGCTTAATTCATTTTGTCCAAGCAACTCACTTTTCAGGGATTTTAAACCCTGTGACTTGTTGGTTATGTAGTAACATGGAGAGCCTTCCTTCGATGTGCTCACACCTCAGAACTGTCTCCTGAGAAAGCCGGGAGTCTGACAAGCTAAGTCTCTTCCTGCCCCCGAACTTTCCTAACCCACTTTACGCACAACTGTCACATCAAACTTCCAACAAACAAAAATTCCTTAGCCTGGCCATCACCCTTTTCCTCTGACTCACTATTCAAACAATATTTTCCTCACTTTGTTCACCTCTCTGAGACCTCTTTGCATTTTCAATTTCTGTAAGGTATCACTTTATATTTTAAGTTTTGAACTTCAACATAGCTGCTTATTTTGGACAACATTATAAATTCCCTTGGTGGGTAGGGAAGGATTCAAACGTATTTTATTTTGATTCCCTAAACACTGAGGACTGGTTCTACCACGGGGAGCTACCACATAAATATTCTTTATTGGCTGAACAAATGCATGAAGGAATGAAGTGTTACCAAATCTGCCGAGTTTGTTATAAACCTCAGGACTATGGAATGTTCATATAAAGTCTGATGATGAGATAATAAGATGGATTTTTTTTTAAATGAATATGAATGGGGCATCATGCCAATAACACAAAGGCAGACAATAATGCTTTAAATGTGCAAAACTTTCTCATTTCCAGTATCTCTTTTCCCTCTCACCATGATCCTGGGTAATTAGCATGGCAGGAATTACCACGTTTACAAACTTCTGTAAACCTAAGAGTTCTCACGTATTTGAGGAACCATAATTATAGGAGTTGTGATGGTCAAAGGTGAGACCACTGAGCAAACTTGCAAAGAATGGCCAGTGCTGTACAAACCAAAAGACGTCATGATCCCCCCAATTTGGAAGATGAAGACCTTCGCGGTACAATCGTTCAACATCTTCCAACCAGAGATCCATGTTCAAAGTGAGGAGCATTTACTGCACACATTTTGAACAACTGATTTAGTGCCCCACATCTCTACGTACTGAACATAAACAACAATGGCAGACGAGGTTCTTGCTCACAAACGATTATTCACAGTGACACCAAATAGGCTGGTGTGCATCTAGGTGAAAACGTGAGATGATAGCAAAGCCTGATGAGCGCGTTTGTGTTAAGCTCAGCCACATGCAGGGCAAGCACACGGCACAAGTACAGAAATTAATACTCTAGCAAAACTATTTTTGAGACTGCAAAATGTCAAAAAAAGAAAGTTTAAAGACAATCAATTGACACGTTTTTAGTAAGACAACACTGAATAGGAAAATCTAGAAGATAGCAAAATCACAAAGCATAAACCTGTATACGATGCAGCCCCAGATCCCGAAGATGATAAATCTATATAGTAAAAATATGACTGGTTAAACAACAAGAGAAACATGGGCATTATAACAGAGACATCCAACAAGTTAATTAAATCCAGCGTAGGTGAGTGGTTTAGCAACACCAGGAAAACCCCAAATTCAGACCCAAGTGACATGACTCTTCTGTAATTGATATAAAACTCATCAGTGAAATGCAAAATGGCTCAAACCTTTGGGACAACTGGCAGAATCTCCACACATTAAATAACTCAAATCTCTCTAGCCCTATGGGAAGGGTGAGCTCCTCGCCACCAAAAGAGGCCTGGTGAAGTCACCAACATTTCGTGTTTTTTATAAAAGATGCACTTGTCTTGTGTCTGACTTAATTGGGACCAAGGCCAGAAAACCCAAGTTAATTTAGTCTGAGGCTTCCCAGGTAAGGGCTTATAGTTTAGATACATTATTTGTTTCTTTTTGGGGGGTTGGGGGGGAATGCCTGCTGCCTTTTGTTATTTTGAGCGCTTTACCAGACAGTCTGCAGGACCTGCAAGGAGACAGAAGGCCTCAGAGACAAGGCTGAAGCCTGCATGTAGCAATTTCTGGTTTTTAGTGCTTTTGGATGTTCCTGCCATATCACTAAGAAAAATGCTTCTATAAATACGTCTTGAATAATTACCTCCAAATAATTATTGAATGACTTCTTGCCAATGATAAACAGATTTAACTCATTTTGACTCTCCCCACACACATAGTTTTGGTATGATTTTTTAAGTGCTCTATTGGTTACCATTATGATTTAAACTAGCCTTTCTGTCTGGATTCCTTACTTGATAAAGAAGAGGCTGCCAGCAGGTCTACCCTTCCTCCCCTCCCCTTCCTTCCTCCACTTCTAATCTCTGTCTTCTGTATTTTTACATCAAAATGGGCAATAACATTAATATTCTGTTCAGAGCTTTGTCTTTAGGGTAAAAGAAAGAAATAAAAAAACAATTAGTAGTGCTAACAGTATAGCTACCATACAAATAATGTCTCTGGAGAGGAAAGAGTTGTGATTACATTTCTTTTGTTACAGCTCCAGTCATATGGTCCTCTTCGCAACTCAGCAGAGGATGTACAGATGGGATCTTTCTTAGCTTTTAACATTTGGCTAAAATAATGGCTACATGTGACTATATTTATATTTGAACCATATCTTTTTTTTTTCTTCTTGAGAGAGGAAATCTCTATTTTTTCCATATCTCTAATATCTTCCAGGTTCTTATTCATGCTATATATTGCTTGGATTAATATATATTTTAAGAACCTATAAAGTTCCCTCTTAAACAAAATGAGGATGAGAGGAAACCCAAGTTTCTCAAGACAATATTTTCTCTTAGATTCTCTCACATAATTTACTCAATATGTTTACTATGTTGGCAATTACAAGAATTTTGGTAGTTTTGTTTTGATAACAAAAAATCAGCTGTTGAGATTATTGATATGTTAACATTACATTTGTTTTCCTCTTACCGTCTTCATTTTTCTCCTTCATTTCCTATTATAATTTCTGATATATGCACAGAATCCTAATGCCAGGTATAAGCAAATAGTTCTCAGGATGGAGAACAATGAAAAGAAAACTGCATTCGTTATCCATGCTTGTTAGCAAAGTGGAGATTATATGGTTCATTGCTACCTGACATCCTTGTTCCTGCTGAAGAAGTCAGTGGAGAAGGAAGTATTATTTTACATTTGGGTGGACTGGGGTCAATGCCTCTCTAAAAAATAGGGTGCTAGCTCTCTGCATTGACACTCAAAAATTTATAAAAAAGCTACTGGGAATTGTTTTTGGATGGGAGCAAGAAAACAAGGTCTTCAAACTGTTAGTTGCCTCAATTATCGACTACTAATTAACTGTTCTGGTCATCACCAAAACAGTTCACTAGGCTCATCACCTTTGGCTTTTAAGAAACGAAGTCCATTGCCAAGTGGCTACTCCAGTTCATTCTGCTTCAGAAATTCTGCACCCTGTCTTGTCTCAGCTCTGCTGAGTGACTTACCTTCCACTTCCCCACCAGAGGCAGCAATCCTAGAGAGGTGTAGGTATGTTGTTCCAACGACATCATTTTTAGTAAGACGGTCCCTGTGTGAAAGAACAGGTGAAGGCCTCTATCCGGGAATATATACCCTCACTTCAACAACAAGCAGGTGGAGCTGGAAAACTCCCTAGACCTCAGAAATAGTCCTGTCCCGTGGGCCTTAAGCTCTACTGTACATTAAGAATCACCTGGAAACCCCAGCTCTCCTCTCCTCTCCAAGCTTTGGATTTAATAAAGGCAGGAGTGGAGAACAGGAATCTGCATTTACTCAAGTATATATCGCAACTGATTCTGATACAGATGGCCCTCTACCCACCCACTGAGAAACATGAATCGGACAAGTCATTCCAGCTATGGAAACTAAGGTTTGTACATAGAGGTCAAGGGATTTGCCTATAGCCACTCGACACAGTTGCCATAAAATGAGTGAATCGGGGTGCCTGGCTGGTTCAGCTGGTTAAGCGTCTGCCTTTGGCTCAGGTCACGATCCCAGGGTCCTGGGATTGAGTCCCCCATCGGGCTCCCTGCTTGGTGGGAAGCCTGCTTCTCCCTCTCCCACTCCCTCTGCTTGTTTCCCTCTTTCACTGCCTCTCTGTCAAATGAATAAATAAAATCTTTGAAAAAAATTTAAAAATTAAAAAAAAAATAAAACCTCTAAAAAGTGAATGAATCAATTACACACACATTATACAACAAGTGTAATATCACATTACATAAGATAAGGGCATGTATCTTATTTTATCATGTTCACATGAATTACCCGGATGGTTTAATGACTACAACGGCCTGTATCTAAGGGTCCTTCAGAGGGAGAAAATCTCTTTCTAATTCAAGCACGGACTGTGTAACAGAGTCTGGGCAGCTGAGGGCAGCTGCTTCCCTAGAACCTAAATCTTATCTGTGTAGTAGAGACAAGTATTCCTGCTACAAGTATACGCAACCGTATTCATCTTTCCACAGATATCACAGTTTGCAAGGCTAACCCATGAAGTGGTTTCTGGCTGGGCAAATGGTAGGTATAAAAAAGTAAGGTTTCTATTAATAACATCTCTCTGCTTAACTCATCCTTTTCTTTATTCTGTATAGTGGGATACCCACTCTGAAATCACAGACCCTGTGGGAGAGAGGAAAAGATTCAGTATTTAGGGGAAAGGTTATCCTACAGTGTAATATTATTATACTGTATTATAGGAATATCCTATGTTCCCTATGATATTATACAATGTATAGTATAATGAGATTATAGAAAGTGACTAACAAAAGAGTGTGCGTGAGAAAAAATTATTATTTAAGGATATTAAGCCACACGCACGGGTCCTGAGTCTTTTCTGTTCATCCAAAAGGATCTAGATTACATTTAAAGAATTCTTAGCTTCCCGTCAGTTGTGCAAATACCCTGCAGGATGTAACCTAAGATCTGGATCCAAGGATTCCTTAAACAGGGTCCCTCTATGTCTCCTAGTCCACACTATTGCTTCGGAGAGGGCAGACTGGATCGGAAGGTGACCACATGTGTAGTGACCACAAGCAAGTCTGGGATGGCTCCATCCACAATCAACTCTTTGCAAAGCTAAGCCAGAGAGTTGTCACCTCAACTAGACAGGCCCACACACACTTTCCTGAGCACTCCTAAGGTCCATGGAGCACCTTCTGAATGTTGCCTGAGAGTCTCAAGTGCTTAGATCAAGCTAATGCTCACCAGAAGGGTTTTTTTTTTGCCCTCAAAACCCCTCCATGACCCTCAATAAATGGTGATGCTAATAAAATGAGACTTCCTGCCCTCCTCCCAAAGTGCCCCATTGCCATAGTACCAAGAGGGTGCTAACACAAGAGCCAGATAGGTCTTGCTAAAGGAAAAACCCTGGAGACACGCAGACTGGATGGAGGCCCAACTCTGTCTCTAACCATCTTGGGTGACTGAGTGAGTCACCTGACCTCTCGGGGCCTTGATATCTTCATCTGTAAAATGAACAAATAGTAGTCTCCAACCCATAGTGATACTAAGTGGGATCCTGCAGTTAAAGCACGTGGCACAGCACTGAGTAGTGCTCCAAAAATGGAAGCCAAAGCCAGAAGAAATGCTGGTGATAAACAGGAGGATGGCATTTGCCATTTCCACTCTCAAGGAGGTAAGGACTGATGACTGAATGTCTCCTCCAACTAGAACGTTACACAAGGATGTCCTTACTATGGTCGTCCTCACTAGGAGGATGGTCTAGTTAGAATTCCATCCGAAAGTTTCAATGAATGTTCTTTGCATCCAATCAAATAGGTAGCTTTGTCTATTTTCCTTTCTAAACATAACAGAATAGCTGATGGAATGTTCTGGTGATTCTTCTCAGGAAATGGTTTGCTCCATTTCTGAAGTCTGTTTTGGACAGCCTAAAATGCTATTTAAATCCTCGATTTCTTATCTTGGGGCATTTTCAGATCATTTTCTCTTTTGTTTATGAGCAATTGAACCAAGATACACAAAGGTTTTCTGCAACAGTACCATTATTATTATTTTTTTTTTTAAAGAAAAACACCCAATTCCAGGAGCAATTTATCACCTCCGTCTGGAAGAAAAAGAAACAGACTGAAAAGTAAGAGTCAGTCTACCTAGAGTAATACTCCTCAACATCTAAACAATCAATTCTTTAATTTTGAGTTAGACACAAGTTTATTTTTTTAACTCACCAGTCATATATCGTTAGTTTTATTTTTTCACACACTGAAGGAAACTGTTAAAAAGAAACAGAACAAAGCAGTTATTTCTCAGCTTATTCAGTAACTATTAAAGTATGTAGTCTTACTTTTTCTGAAAGGAAAAAAAAAGTCAAACCTTGATCTGAAGATTAACGACTTGATTCCACTCGGGGTTTGCATTTTTCTCAATTATATTTGTGCAAACCTGTAAAATCATCAGAACAGAATAGGAGGTAGTCACGAGTCTAATTTCCATAGAGTCACAACATAAGCGTCCTAGATTAGGACTCGAACAGTTTACTTCCCAGCTACATACTTAGTAGCCTGGTTGAAGCTTAATTCACTTCCAACTATTTGGTAAGTAGAACATGGCTTTAGTGTTAATCTTCGCTCCTTCTGTGCACTAAAAGTTAGTTATCAATTGCCAGGTTTCTAACTTTGGATTAGCAAAAACGATGAAAGAGTTAATGTTTCTTGAGCACTTTTTTTTTTTTTTTACTTTTATTTGACAGAGACACAGCAAGAAAGGGAACACAAGCAGGGGGAGAGGGAGAAGCAGGCTTCCTGCTGAGCAGGGAGCCTGATACGGGGCTCGATCCTAAGAACCTGGGATCATGACCTGAGCCGAAGGCAGAGAGGCTCAACAACTGAGTAACCCCCAGGTGCCCCTCTTGAGCACTTATTAAAGACTAAGAAGCACTTCTTCGTTAGCGTGTGCACATGGGTCTTTTGATCCTGCCCACCAGCCCTGTTCCCCAAACTATCTCCTGCCAAGACCAGTCAGCCACATCTCTCTCCCCCTCGCATCTGCTAGTAATGGCACCCAATCTGCTATTAAATCCTGACACCCCAACTTCCTGCAGAGGCTGATCCTCCCCACCCCGTCCTAGCTGACACCTGCCCTTGGCTCCTGTCTGACGCAGGCGTCCTCTCCAGCCTCCTTGCGTTCATGGCACTCCCCGTGTAGCAGTCTCCGTGAGCTCTCCAAGCATGCTCAGACTAAAGTCCAGACCCTACTCTGGCTGATAAAACCCTGCCTGCCCATCTCCCCCCACCCTGAATCTGACTTCATCTCTTTGATTCCCCTGGCTTGTTGCCCTACAGCCGCACTATCACTCCAAATGTGTCTTCTCCTTGGGGCCTTTCCATTTTGCCCTTCTCTCCCTCCCCGCCTCCCTCCCCCAGACCTCACATCATCCAGGCCTCTGCTCCAATGTCCCTTCCTCAAAGGTGTCCCAGCTGACAACCTAGTGAAAACCCACCCCTCCAACCCTTTGTAGCAATCACGCCTTGACCCCCGCTCTGTTTTCTGCGTAGGACTGAGCATCATCTGAAATCATTAAACCCCTTGTCTGCTTGTTAACTGCTGTCCCTTCTACTACACAGGAAGCCCCAGGAAAGCAATGACTATCTTGTTGACTTCTCTAACCCCAGCCTATGGGGCAGTATTGGTATTTAGTAAGCTCCCAATAATTACTTCTCTAATTAATTAACCCCTATCACAATCCAATGAGAGTATCACTATCCTGATTTATAGTTCAGGAAATTGACATTGAGAGGCTGAGGAATTTGCCTTAACTGCCTCTGGAGAGGGCTAAAGTCTGAATTTAAATCTCCCTCCAGAACTGAGGGCTTCTCCACTCCTCCCCCACCACCGACTCCCCTAGGAAATGAAACCTCGCTTTCGAAACTAAATGGTTCAACTATATGGAAGATGCTACCTCTTCACCTATAGCTGTCCATGATGCGGTACTCTTCTACTACAGAAGCCCGCTCTCCCATCTTTGAGCATCTTTGTAGGTAAGAGTGGGGTTTACAGAAGTGCCTGCACCAAGAGTCCCCTGGCACTTCCCAGGGGACAGAGATGGGGCTCCCTTGCCTGCTGTCTGGTTTCAGCAGCTCACTGGGACCCCAGAAGTGAGAAACCTGAAGGGAGTGGGCGGTGGGCAGTGGAGGGCCATATCCTCCAATTATTTACTAGGGATCATTGTTGCCAGACAGAGAGCTCGCCTTAGATTAAGACAACGCTTGGACCTGACAAATAATCCAAATAATTCAGTGATCGTTTTCGTGTTCTTTCTTGCCAAAGATCAAATGTTCTCACTGGAGTCCTGTATACTTCCCACTCCAAAATAAACCCGCGGAGAAGTCTGCATGTTCCGACTCAGATAATCTACGTTTGTGCAGACTTCCCAAATCATCAGGGGGCTACTTTAATGAAGAGTAAACAGGAATTCACTCCAAGGAAAGCATGGTGGTTTAAATATTTATTCCTAGAGGGGTCTGCGTTTCGATCACATACAAACCTTTTTTCCAGCAAAGGAAACTTCTACAAAAGGGTCCACTAGGTTTTTTTTATCTGCATTGCCTCCAAATATTTCCTTTACCGTCTGTGAGAAGGCATCATCCACTAGAAAGCAACGTGTCACACAGCAGAAATTAAATTCGATTTTCTTAAAAGGATAGAAATCACTCAGCAAAATTAACGTTTTCCTCCTGTACATGAAGACAGTTGCAACAAGAATCGTTCTCAAAAGTGGCAAGTGGCAAGAGCTAAGAGCATTGTCCTGTGGAAATCTTGTCCTCTGAGCTGAGAAAGAAATGTGTTCTCCCCACAAAGCAGAAACAAAATAAAACAAAACAAAAAAACCCAGGAGCTTCTTGAAAAATAAACCAGTAAATTATTGTATTGAAAAATCAGTCACTTGTTGAGGGAAAAACTAGAATAAAAACAGTCCATCCAGATAGGGTAAGAGGCGATTCAAAAACTCAGCCTGGTTTCAACTCGGAAAAGGCACTTTAGGTCAAAATGCAGTAAGCCTAGTCTGAGTTTTTCAGAGACATTCAAGGAACTCTGGCATCATCACAAATAACATAACCAGAAATAATGCATTTAAGCAACTATAAACAGCATATCTCTGTTTTAACAAACTCAGAAGTGAGCTGGAATTAACAAACAGGTTGTATAATGTGAGATTTAATGTATTTACTTCATTCAAGATATTCCTGAGGAGAGATGAGGGAAGCGTTATAGGGTGTTAAACAAGAGAGGGAGCGGGTTCCCAGGGAAAGGGGCAAATCCTGAAGAGATCCACGGCCCCTAGACCGAGTGCTGCCTCCTGGGGCCTGGGGGAGGGGGCCCATGTCCTGGGGCCCAGCAGGAAGCAGATAGGCTGGCAGGACAGAAGGACTCTGGGTCCCTAGCAATGACACAGCAGCGTCGGGACCAGTCTCTGAGTAAAACCACTGTAACTAATTCTCTTAAATGCATCCAATTATCTTGTTATCTGTACCTCATAACAGAATATTGACAGAGGACTAGTTATTGGCACTCAATGACCCTTGGCTCACCCATTTTTAAGAATTCAATAACAAACACAAACACTCGTTGTTCCCCAAATTTCCTATTTTCCCTTGGGATGAAAGAAGTTGGAAGCGCTGCCTGCTAGCCTCTCTTCAGTGTCCTCCAGAATAAGGAGATGTACAACACTGAAGAGGGAAGAGACAGAGAAAGATGGGCCAAAGGCTTAATAAGGAATGTGGATCAGTGACCAGCTGGCTGCCCCATTAACCTGGCCAGGAAGCTTCCACAGGGCCAGAATGAAAGAAGAGAAGTCCATGAAGGCCTTCGAAAAGAAAAACGTATGACAGGCAGCACACATCACTATTCGGACTATGACGTTGACACATGTGGTCATGCAGATAACTGGTCATCGGGGGGGAGGGTGAAGTCCATACGTACTCTGGGGGATGTCCTCTGCTCGGTAGATTTTAAGCAAGAAGGTCACCCACCGGAGGGCGACGCCAGCAGGGAGTAACAAATTACTCTCCACGTCGTCGCTGTCATTATCACGCTCTCGCTTCTCGCTCTGTTGGGGAGACACGATTACAAATGAGACACAGAGAAAAGCAGCAAACTGTTGCTTATAAAATGAAATCGACTGGAATTGTTTCCATTAGGATTTCCTGTGCTTCAGGCTTAAGAGTTCAGCCATCGATGTGACCTTGAAATTGGTCTGCAAAATCTAAGCTCCTAAGTTTCTTCAATTGATACACCACAAGAAAATAACGTGACCTTTTATAATATTATAAACACTAAATAGGACAAAGCTAGTTCCTAGAGTTTTTCCCATTTCTCCTGGGCACTTCCTATTCTCCCAGTTTGCTGTCCAGCCTCCTAGAAGGCCGACTGTCCCTCTTGGTAGCAATGCCTGATTCTGCAAGTGAGGCACACTCTGTAGGTGAAAGGATGCAAAGGAGTCTTGAAAACACATATGTCTTTACTGAATGAAAAACGCACTCATGGACACCAGGAAGGAGTCCAAGTGAGCTACAATAGCTCTGTCATGAAGAAAACAACAGCTTCCAAAAAGTAGGAGAAGCTGGAAGGTTGGAGTTATTGATAGGAAGCTGTGTCGCTTTTCACAACTACTGACGCCCACTTGCATATTAATAACTCTTGGTCCCCTTTCTTAGGGAGAAAATGTACAAAGTCAAGAACACAGGGGCTCACAGGAGGCTCATCTCCGGTTCCCAGGACGAACATGCTGACTTTCATGTAACCTTTAGCACCCGAGCTGGAATCTTCCGGGTCATTGAGAAGAAGCCATTTTCTCATGACAGCATGACCTAAAATAAGGATTAAAAGGACAGGGACACTCTGAAGATAAGCTGACAGGTCTGTGATTTCCTCTGCTGTAAGATAAACAATCATTTCCTCTGAAGCATCATAATGACACCAAGCTTGCCAGATGAGTCTCTATATCAGTGTCCTCTGCTTTGCACTAACCCCCCCCCCGCCCACCCTGCCACCCTAATCCTGCCCTGTGGTCACTCAAACAAGGCTCTCTAAGCTCTACTCATTAGACTTATTAATTTTATTTTGGTAAGGTCAAAATATCAACACAAAACAGAGAAGTTACCTACTTGTGAACGTTACGATAATTACCATTAGATTAAAAAAAGATATCCATATTAACCTACTATTATTCATTCCTGCTAAGTATCCTTCCGCCTCCTCAATCAAGGAAAAAAATTTTATTCCTTTTTGGATTCCATCAGATTTTCTTGATTCCCAGATTCTTCAAGTTCATGGGGAGAAAGAACATTACTTACCGGGTTCGTCATAGATGAATCCAACATCGATCTGGGAAAAGATTATTTAAAATAGCTCAAATAGATTTTAAAATCAGTGTAGTCACTTCAAAGAAAACCATCATTCCATTTAAATATAAGACACTTGACAACACTTCAATTTCTTTGAGAACAACACTTCCATCTTACCTTCTCTGTATCCCCAATGCCCTGCCTGACGTGTGGCACACAGAAGCCCCTCAATCAATCATTTTGAATGAATGAACTAACTAGTCTTAGAGCTGGGAGGGACCACGGAAGTAGGATGACCAGTGTGTCCCTGTTTGTTTGGAACTTTCCCCTGAGAACAGAAAGCCTCAGAATCTGTGAAATCCCTTAGTCCTGGGCAAACTTGGACTTTGGTCACCCTATGAGAATTCACGTGGCCCAATTTCCTATCCCATATTCCTCTTCCTTCTCCTCCAGCTAATGCTAGTGTTAATAAAACCATCGAATGGACAATTCGATGTGCCAAGCCCTGTACCAGATATTTTATATACTCTATCCCACTTCGTCTTCACAATGACTCCATTTTGAAGAGGAAACTAAGGATCAGCAGGTATGTGTCTAGGTGGAGGCAGACAGGATATGAACACACGTGTGCCTGATCCAGATCCTTCTCTAGGACTTCTAGTGACTGGGAACCCCTTCCTTTGAGAGGCAGCCCATTCCACGTAGAATTGCTGGGAAGCACCTACCAAGAGTTTGTCTTTGATTCCAACGTGAGTTACTTGGAAAAGCACCCTGATTCTCTTTCCTGTTTTGACTTGATTTTCCTAGTGCAGATTTACAATAATTGGCTTTGTAGATAGGGGAGGGGGGCTGTTGGTAAGTGGAGCTGGGGGACGGGCTTCTTGCCACTGTCGCAGGGCACTGGCTTCCATCCACAGCTGGAACACTGCAAGCGCCCTGATGTGGCAGCTTCCAGGCATTCGCTTTAAGGCCCAGTAAGTAGTGTACTTTAGAAGCTGACTAGATGCAGGCCAGAGGACACTCAACTGGTTTCTGGCCCCTGGGGCATTCACGTCCTTCTGGCACTGCATCCTCAGCAAAGACCATGATGTGAACCCCTTACATGTAGCTTTGGGATGTCATCAAGGTTGGACAGGCTAATAGTTGGCCAGGAACCTGACTCCTCATTATGAAAGTGCCCATCTAAGGTGAACGAAACAGACAACTGGCACCCACCTTAAATTCCCCCATCAGACAATCGGCCCGCAGGGAGTGGGAATTATAAACCTGGAAGGAAGAAGAGCCATGAGAAGGTTACTGGCTTTAGCTGGTGGTTAGAGAGCACACCCTTTCCACCCCACAGCCCCCTTACCCGAATGCTGATGATCTCATCCATCAGTTCAGAAGGGGTCATGTGGACGTTGTAGAAAAATAACTGTCAAAGCGGGGGAGAAGAATAATTGAATGTTAGCCGGGGTGGGCTCAGGTTTAGCGTGATCTAACGCTACAGTGTGGGAACCCTCCTAAAAAAAGACAAAACACAACCCCAAAAGGAGGTTTGATCATAAAAACACATTGCAGGGCCCTCAAAAAGGCCCCAAAGCTTAAGCTGCTTTGAGCTTCCTGGCAAACTCACCTTTGCATGTTGGAAAAAGGAAAAACAGTTATGTAACAACTATAGTGTTTGTGTAATGAAATAGAACTGTTCATTTGTGGCCAGAAATACGCTAGCTAACCCACTTAAAAACCTAAGTTTATTTCATGCTTCAAGTCTCACTAAAACGGGGGCTTGGTTCTTGCATGCCTGGAAAGTTCAGTTGAATTCCTTACGATTGTCCTGAAAAAATTTTTTTAGCTTTTTTAAAAACACCTAGGATCCGCTCAAAGATCTTACTACATTTGGTTGTTGTGTCTCTTTAGTGTCCTTCTTTTTTTAATTTTAGAGGGAGAAAGAGAGTGACAGCAGGGCGGTGGGGGAGATGGAAGGGGACAAAGATCCCAAGCCAACTCCCCGCTGTGCGCAGAGCCCACAGTCACAGGGCTCCGTTTCAGGACCCTGAGATCATGACCTGAGCTGAAACCAAGAGTTGGACACCTAACCTACTGCGCCACCCATGCACCCCAGCTTTAGTTTCCTTTTTTTTTTTTTAAAATATTTTATTTATTTATTTGACAGACAGAGATCACAAGTAGGCAGAGAGGCAGGCAGAGAGAGAATGGAAGGGAAGCAGGCTCGCTGCTGAGCAGAGAGCCCGATGCGGGGCTTGATCCCAGGACCCTGGGATCATGACCTGAGCCGAAGGCAGAGGCTTAACCCACTGAGCCACCCAGGTGCCCCTTTAGTTTCCTTTTATACAGAGCTGTGCTCCTGCCTATTTTTATTATTTATTCATTTTCTCCTATCAAGACCTGTTGTCTTCTGGAATACCCTACAATTTTGATTTGCGTTGAGTATTTCCTCACCATTAGATTCAAACTGGCCATGTGATAAGAAATGACACAGAGGATATTGATTCTTCTGTTATATCACATCAGGACACACACATCAGTTTGTCCTGTCACTGATGCTAACAAGTTCAATCACTTGGTTAAGAAGATGTAGTAAACTCGGAATTTTTTTTTTTTTTTTAGTAAATTCTTTTATTGATTCCTGAATTGATCTGCTTAGAGTCTCAGGTATTTGATTCTTCCCTTTTGCCCAGAGATCTAATCTCAAAAAAAAATTCATTATGATGGGAAAATTCAGAGGTGGAGATTCTCCCCAAGCTCCTCAGAATGTAGCTGAGTAAATATTCCTCCCATGTGATAAATGCATCACACCTTAGGTGTCAAATCGCCCAGGAGCTTGTCCTCCCTGCAGTCTCGTCTTCTCCTCCCCAGCGAACCCCTCCTCAGGCTCTCCCAAAATCCACTGCAAGTGCCCTCCCCACTCCCAGTGCACACCCATGTCCCAGGTCTGCTTTGACATGACCTAGCGACGTGCTGTTGTCTGCAGCTCATCCAAGGAGGAGAAGTGAGAAGAAGGCCCTTTACAGAAGGGCCTTCACAGAAGGGCCTTCTGTGAAGCTAGGCCAGGGTGAACAAAGGGGGAGAAACTGGGACACCAGAAAGAAGAAACCTGTTCTTCTGATGCACAAAAATAGGAAAAAGAATGAAAAGCTGGAGCCGGGGCTGGGAACTCAGAGGAATGGTGACAGGAAACCATGGTAGGGAAGACCTGGGCTCAGAGAACAGGACATGGGATTCACGCCTGAGGAATCTCAGAAATGCGTCTCCTCAGCAGAGCAAGGCTGGGCTTGGAAACCTCCCCAAACCTCATTTCTCCTCACAGCCCTGATGGTGGGGTCCTGTGGTACCTGAATGACTACCAAGGTATTCAGCGCTTTTGAGGAGTGTTGGAGAAAAGGTCAGCGGAAGGACTGCATTCTCAGCGTGGGAGGGAAAAGAAAACCCTTTTTGGCTCCCAGTTGCTTTCCTTTTACATATATTATTTTTATAGTCAGGTAGGTTTTGACACCTTTAAAGAGCCAGCCACTGTTGTCCCTGTGAAAACTGTAACATCTCTTTAGAGCTGTGACTGAACCTTGGTATTTTTTTTTTTCCTTTCATGAGGGTCCAGCATCAACTGGTCTTAATTGTGAAAATATGCTGGCTGTGCTTTTTTTAAAAGTAGCAAAGCAACCACAGAAATGACTTAGGCATCCCTCAGAGACATCCTGCTGATCAGAAGGAGCAAAGACAGAAGTGGGGGACCTCACGTGCCCCATCATTAGGGGTGCAAGGACCCATCGGGACAGGCAACATGAGGGGATTGTTGTAAAAACACCAGAAAGACCCTGGCAACTCTGAGAACCAGGCTGCGTGATTTTAAGACTCAGTGGTTCTTAAGATGTTGAACGCTGGGACTTTGCCTTGTCTTTACCAGACGTTGGCACTCGAGTTCCCCTCGCACGTGGGACAGGGGAGAGGAGGGTGGAAGACAGGAAGGTGCATACAAATAGAACAGACCCCCTGAGCAGGAAACTGTATGATGCCCATTTACCTCATCATAAAATGGGTTGTTCCCTTTCTTGATCCTCGTTCGGTGTGTCTGGCCACAGACATGGACCTTGACCACAGGCCTGATGTTGTTGCCACTTAACTGGCGGCCCTCGATCACTCGGACACGGATCTGCAAGCACAGGAGAGGGGGTCATTACTGATCCTTTCCCAGCGACGGGTCAGCCCCTCTGCCTGTAAGGATCGCTGAAACCCGGCCAGGGCAGGGGCACAGGGACTGCCTGCACCCCTGCCCTGGCCGGGTTTCAGCGACTGGAGGTGGCCCGCCCTGCTCATCCCCAAGGTGAAGCAGGGGTTGGGTTGGAGAAAGCAAGCACGATCGTGGGGTTGAAACAGTCCAGAGCTGGTCAGGGAAGGGTCAGAGGAGAGCAGGGGTGGGCTGTGGGGTGTGGATAGGGGGAGGAGCTGCTCTGATCCCAGCCTCCCACCTGGTCTTCCTGAGCCTGGGATGTACTAACGCACTCCACCACTGTCTGTCAAGGAAGCGCCCAGAGCTATGAGGACGCACTACTGTGCTTCTGTCCTTTCCTCCCATCGTAGGGAAGGAGGGGTACAGTTTTATTTCTCAGAAGAGCCTCATCTGGCTTGACTCCATCTACCCCTGACAAGCAGAAAAGAGAGGGGCAGCTCTTCTTGGGTTCACTCCCCGATGCCCATTTTGCTAGCTGGGCTGTGGCTCATAGCAAAGGTCCTTCCCCGCAGCACTGCAATTGCTAGAAGCTGGACCAGATGGTGGTAAAACCAAAATGGAGGGTCCACGGGCTGTGCCCACCTGGAAGTCCTGAGGCTTGCTGGACAGTATCCGCCGGCTCTTCCTTCCTTTTGTGAGCCTCCGGGCAAGGTGGGCCTCCGATGCCATCCCACCTGTCCCCCTGGGCCCGGGGCCCCGGACTGTACCGTCCAACCTGTCTTCATCACCTCCGTCTTCCTCCTCATCTCCTAGAACACCAGCAAAGAACCCTGTCAGAGAAGGCCCTCCTCCTGTAAATGTCTGAACTTCGCTTTCCTGGACTGTTTTTAGTGCTCCTGAGGTGGCCCGTGAAGGAGCTGCTCCTTGGGGACACTGACTTGGGATGTGCTGCAACTCTGATATGGTTTCTTTAGGAAAACGTGTTCGTGGTGCACCAGCGTGCTCCTTCAGGCTGTATTCGAAGTGACCAAGAGAGCACCAGTGACGAAGGGGAGAGCAATTGGAGAAGGCTCAGTCAGATGCCACCCGAAGTCACCTGGTTCTGATCTGGGGACCCAAGCTGAGGTCAAGGGGCCTTTCTGCAGTTAGGATGGAGAGGACAGAAAACCCCGGAGGAGCTTGGCAGAGGAGACTTCCACTCCACCATCCCCAGGGCTGGTCTTTTCTCTCATTTACTCATGAGGTTTCTACACCTGCCTCCTTTCTGCTTGAGCTCCTGGTTCCCAAATGCCCTCTCCGCCCTGTGGCAGAGGAGAAATGCATCTCCAGTTTCCTTGCCAAGTAGACCAGACGGTCTCATGCTCTCCCTTTGCCCACCTCGTCTGTCACTTCCACACACATCTGTCTCCTCCTGGTTTATCCTCCTAGCTTCCCTTCATCCTTGGGGGGTGGGGGAGGTGTTTCCTGATTGACAGAGGGAAGCCCCTCCCAATACCGGAGAGCCTACTTCCCTTCTGATTCTCTGGAAACACCCCAAGCATCCCCCCTGCCTTCTTGAGCACCTCCAGTAGATCCTTCCCCACAGGGTCTCCCCTCTACCTTCACATAGGCACAGATTTTTTTCTCCTTAAAAAAACAAAGCAAAACAAAACAAAAAACCAACTCAATTCTGCCTACGATGTCTCCCCTTTCTTTTATTCACAAACTCGTTTAAACTCACTGACCAACTTCAGCTTTTCTTGGCTTAATAGACAAAAAGTGTGAACTCTTGATAATCTGTACAGTATAATTGAAGAGATTCTAGAAGACTAACTACCTCATCCAAAAAATAACAGCATTTGCATTCCCTACCTTTGGATTCTGAAACTCCTCCTTTACAATCCAAAATCATGTAAGAGATCGAACCCATGCAGACACATTTGTCACTCACACTGTAGTATGAGTTAGTTCAGTCAGATTGCTGTGTAGCACAGCTCTTAAAGCCTGGGCTCTGGAATCATGTGGCCTAGGTTCAAATCCCATTTTTAAGCTGTGCGAGTCTAAGTTCTCAATTTCTGCTTCAGTTTTCTCATTTGTAAGAAGGGAAAAATAATAGTATTTACCTCGGCATTATTGTAAAGATAAAATTAATCCACATGCAAGCCTTCAGTATGGTGCCTTGTACAGAGAAACACCCAATAAATTAATCTTTTTTTTTTTTAACTTTTGTTAAGGGATCAGTTTTGGTGGGAGCACAGACTACTACAACACTTCCCAGAGAGCAGGCATGAGGTGGGGTGGGGACTGGAGCAGTCAGTGGGCAGCACGGGGGAGGGGAGCACAGAGTGAGAAAGGGGCAACTACAAGGAAGTAAAAGTCCCCCCACTCCCCACTATGTACTGCTTCAGAGTTCTGCCCAGGGTGAACCCTCCCTTTGCCATCCCTCATTCACACTCAGCTTACCCAGCCACTTCTATCTGTAAAAGTCAACTATGAACTTTCCTTGTTAAGCTCAGGGCCCTTTTCTGAGTCTTTCCACCCCACCAAACATAGCCTCAGGCACTGGACACTCACACAAACTTCTTTGAGTCCTGCAATGTCTGCCTGGCTCTCTGACTAAACCTTCTCGGGTTCTTCATGGGCTTCTTCCACATCCTATTCCCCAGGTGTGACTTCCCACACTGTTCCTCAGCCTCTGCTCCTCTGACCTGAAGCCCTCTGCATCTACACTTTGGAGTCATAGACCCACAGAGTGTTAGGCTAGAGGGCACTCCGAGGTCCCCTGGTCAGACATGCCCCTCACCACAGCGTCCAGACAAGATCACCAAGGGCCAGAAAGCTCAGGTGACCTGTTAGGTTATTGGGAGCTAAGCTGAAATGAGGACCAGATCTTCACCCTACCTCACCCTAGGCTCCAGCCTGGGTCTAAAACCAGGCTGTGGGGGAAGGAGGGGCTGTCCACCTGGTTCTTCAGCATCTTTGTCAGGAGACCAGGAAACCCCAGAGAGGTCAAAGGCAGGAAGGGCTACCTTTGCTCTCTGCAAGATAATCTGGGTCTCATCTACCCCATTCTTGAAGAGCCTTCAAAAGCAAGGCTTGCCTGCCACCCATCTCAGGGTGCCAGAGTCTTAGAATATCCCTCTTCCCATCCTTGACTGGGTGAATTCTTCAACTCCCTCAAGCTCCAGGTGAAACAGATGGTCTCTGGACAGCACCACACATGATCCTACCCAGGGGCTTGGTGCATACAGAACAAACGAGGGGACACGGCCCTGCCTTCTTGAGTTCTTCAGCCCTGTGTGCACTACAGTGGCACAGCTCTCGACAGAGTACCCGGACCCTGCGGGGTGCTCCTCTGACCTCCGCCTCAGGGAAACACAGAAGGTCAAGAGCTCCCCTGCTGCAAATCTGTTCTGAACTGAGTAGGGGCTAGTCTGGATGCCTCTAGGGTCCCGACAACTAAGAAACTCCCTTCACTCCTCCGGGGCCAAAGCAAGGCTTTCCTCCCCACTGCGGACTGTTCCATTTGGGGTTAGTAGTTATGGAGGGCAGCAAGCAGAAGGAGGGTAGATTGTACCCCTTTGTGGTGCCAGACTACAAGTCCTCATGAAACTCTTCACGGATGCTCCAGAAAGACTGCAGGCACCAAAGACCCAGTTTCTTCTAGGAAATACCTTCCGCTATTCAGACTTGAGGCTGAGATGGGTCAGAGGAAACCAGCCTGAGTCATGGCAACTGCCAGCATCTTTGTACAGCCACAGCAGGGTATTTGGGCAGGAAATCATCCTTTATGTGGCAGGAAGCTGCACAGCGTTCAACGGTGCCACCCTAAGTGGTCCACAAGGAGAGAGTGGGCCCTCTAGACCCTAACGCACACACCCCTCTGCAAGCTGTCTCACTCCCAGAGGCGGGTGGTTGTGTGTTCATGCCCTGTGGTGGAGACCCAGGACCTAAGCCATAGCCAGGGGGATCTGCAAGGATGACTCTTTATGACCACAGAGGGCGACATTATGTTGAAAGCCACCGACTACACAGAAAGTTGCTGGTTGTGTTTGCTTCCTTGTAGTTCTGACTGCAACAAAGAACCACCAACCACGTGGCTTACAACAATCGAGATTTATTCTCTGAGAGTTCCCAACCCTGGAAGGAGGGTGATGGCAGGGCTGTGCTCCCTCAGGGCCACCATCTCATCTGATCCTCTTTCATTCCTTGATGGAGAGTCTTTTCTGGAATTTTTTTTTTTAGTAGGCTCCCTACCCAGGAAGGACCCCAATGTGGATCCTGAGATCAAGACCTGACTGGAAGTCAAGAGTCAGATGCTTAACCACTGAGTCACCCAAGCACCACCTTTCTGGAATATTTTATGCTTTTTGGGGGTGGGGGGAAAGGTGTCACAGCACTCTGTTTTTCTAGACTCCTAGAATGTCCTTCTCTGCCTGCGATATTCTGTAATATTACTTTTAGAGAAAAAACCTTCTTGCCTCTTACTACCTGGTGGCTCCTGGCTTCCTTGGCTTGCGGCTGTATCCTTCCCATCTCTGCCTCCATCATCACGTGGCCTGCTCCCCTATATATCTGTGTATCATCATCTCTTTGTATAAGGATACCAGCCACTAGATTTAGGGCCTGCCCTAATCCAGTATGATTTCATCTTAGCTAATTACATCTGCAAAGATCCCAATTCCAAACAAGGTCACTGTCTGAGGTTCTGTGTAGGAATTTGGAGGGGACATTATTCAACTCCCTACAGAAGCCATCTTCTATATCTTTCCAGCATGTTCCATCTATTACTCCAGTCCACAGTCTGCAGCCACACTAGGCTCCCCCAAACTATCAACCACACTACCTCCCTGTCCCCTCCCCACCCCCACCACTGCCTTTCACATCCTTTTCTGTTGACCTGTGCCAGAGTCTGTGCTCTCACACTGCCATGCTCCTCTTCACCCCTCAACTCCTTCCCTTCTCTGGCGTATTGTACTCACCTGGTTCATTCCACCTCCACTCCCTCCACCGCTTCATCCAGGAGCTGAACTTGGCTGAACACTCACCTTCCTGACTTGTCTCACTTTCATTTCATGATCACAACCCTGAAGTGGACTTGTAGGACTCCCTGGCCATCTACCGTATTTCCAAGGCATCTATTCAAAGTTTCCCCAGATCCTGGTCTGAGAAGGCCATTAATTAGCCAACAAAGTCAAATCACTTCACCTTTCTGAGCTTCCTCGTCTTTTAAACCTTGAACGCTTCTGATACCCTCTCTATCCTTCTCATTGCCAGCTAATGAACTTGCTTCTTATTTCATTGAGAAAACACGCAATCAGAAGAGAATATTGCCATCCTCCCAATTCCAAGTCAACCTTCCTACCTGCACCCATTGTCTGCCTTCCCTCCTGCTACAATCATTGAACTGTCTGTGCTCTCAACCTGGGTTCAATCCTTCTGTAGGTGCACAGATCTCATCTTCTCTCCCTACTCACAGATTTTGCTTCTGCATTTTCTCCCTCTGTATCTGCTCATCAGTTTTCCTTTCTTAGCTGGATCATTCAGATGTGCTGAAATAAAGCCCACAATAAAACGCAAAAAACCAACAAAATGAAACAAAAACAAAACAACTTTCCTTGACTCCATAGCGCCCCCTATAGTTACTGCTCTACTTTTCTGCTGCTCTTAAGGGTCATTTGGGCCATGACAAGTTCTTCACAATTCCCTTACAAGAATGCTATCCCAGCTCTCCAACAATTACCATGCCAGTCGGTCAAACCCTACCAAGCTTTTGACTGCAGCCAACATGGACCTGTCGCCTTTCTGACAGTCAGTAACCCTCTATGTGTTCCACATGTGGTTCTAAGTGATGCCTCAGTTAACACTTAGCAATGGCTCTCCATCATAACTCCAGCTACTTAACAAAATAAGTCTTCACATTTCCTGAGATGTACTGTTGACTTCTTTCTAGAAGCTCAACAGTGATATTCCTGAAAACAGCCCCTGCATGTCATCACTGGTGACAGTGATGGCTGTCTGTTTGTTCACCCAGTGCTGAAGAGTTGGTAGCCCCTAGGGGACCTTAGGATGCAGTCAAGCGTGCCTCTGGCATGCCCGACTGTGCCCTTCCCCGGTGGGATGAAACTCCCTCCTTCAGGATACCGTGCTCTCTTACTGTAGCAGAAAAGAATGAGCCATCAGTCACTCAGATGTCACCAGAACTGCAGGCCAGCCTTTCCCTGCCCTCACATTCATTCTGTGAGAGCTTCCCCATGAAGGCAAGTCCTAGGAGTGGCTGAAGAAGACAGACACTTGCCCAGTCACCACCTGGTTTCCTCGTGGCCTGTAATAACCTCTCCCCAGCCAGCAGCACCAACACTGTTCTATGCCTCTCATCTTTCCACCTAGGCTTGAATTGGGCCAGCATTCCATCTAGTTTTCTTCCATTCCTTGATGAAGAGTTCTTTCTGGCATATTTTATGCCTTTTCTTTTCCCCCTGGTCACTGCAACTCTGTTTTTCTTGAGTCCTAGAATACCAACCTCTGCCTATGATATTAATTTTGCTTCTCATGACAAAGTTTTGTTAAGTGGTTAAGGCAAAAGTCACTGCTAAATCAGAACAAAGGGCTGGTATCATATCAGTGTAAGTCAAAAAGTGCAAAGCAGAATGGGAGAGAGGAAGTTTCTAAGCATGAAAACATTTTGGAGATAACATACTGATTTGGCTGTAATGTTGAATAATAACTTTTCTGGGTTTCTAATATGTGAGAGATTATATAAATTCATATCTGCATTCAACCATAAGCAATTCATTACCCTCCACCCCGATTCTTGGGTAAACAGCACTATATGTGCACTAAGAATTTTCTGGAATGGTTCTATACATAGACCAGAGCAAAGGTATCATGGAAGAGCCTCTAACCCAATGGTGATGCAAACACAGGCTTGCAGGGAAATCTTGGCAACATCTGCCTTAGATCAACTGAGCTGTGATCCAGTCTAGCAAATGTTGCCCAAAGAGCACTGACTGAGTCTGGGCAAGATAATGTTAACCAGGTAAAATGCTCAACTCCAGAGCTTCTTAAAGTCAACTCCAAATTCTGCTCTCATCAGGATCTCCTGGAAGTTCCTATTAACCACAGAGATTGGGGAGGTCCCCTTCAGTCCAGCTAAGACATACTCTCTGGAGGTAGGTGATGGAAATCAGCACATTTAAAGATCCCCCTTGAGGATTTTTACTGTGTTTAAAATTTAAGAACTGCTGTTTTGTTATGACCACTTTGGTATTCTGAAATAACTTGGGAAAAAATTGGCCTAATAGAATCAATTTGCAGACCAATGTCAGAGGCCCAATCCTGGATTGGGTCTCCCAGTAATTTTCTAGCACACTGGTAATTTTCCAGTTCAGTTCTCACCAACTCCATCCCTTCTTCAACGTGTTCCGTGGACCCCCACGGTCTATCCAAGAATAAATGTCTCAGTCTGGCATTTCCAATCCCTGGGAACACGCTTCCCTATTACTACACCCATGAATGAATCAGTCACTTTCATCAGTTCACCAGTGTTCCCCAAAATGCCCTTCTTGAAAAGAAACATTTAAACAATATACACTGCCCATTAATCATTCACTTAATTCATTCAACCAATAGAGCATTTATTGAACAATTATGACCTAGTGCTAGGCACTAAGAATACATAGTTGAAATAGATAGCTGAAAAAGTACTTTCTCTAAAAATATTGTGTCCCATGTAACAGTCTGGTTAGTCCTCTGTTGAGGAATTTATTATATTCAGCTCTGACCTATACTTACTCATGTTTATATGCTTATATCTTACCTTTCTATGAAATGCAAGCTCCTTGGTGGCAAACAATGTCTTTCTCACCTCTCTATGCCCCAGATGTCAATAAATGTTTTCTAAACTGAATTTTATTTTATTTTATTTAAATTCAATATAAATTGGATTGAATTTAACTTTAAGCATGGTGACTTTAGTGTTCATGGAATTAAATAAATTTGAAGTGGCAATGTCTAATTGTGAATGAGTTATTGTATTCCTGTTGTTAATGCACAAATTCAACAGATGGTTCTTCAAAAATAGAGGTGAGATTTTAAAAACAGTTCATTCTGGCTACAGGAATGTAAACTCCAGTCAAGCTAACAGGTATCTGGTGAATCAAGTTGGCAAAGTAACAGGTTTTCAGGAAGTCAAGTCTGTCATCTGGGTCATTCCCACCCTTCTGTCATGGGAACAGTCTTGGAGGTGGGTCAATGAAAGAGGTATTTTTAACACCACACATGTGCAGTCAAACCACCAATGCCCAGGGTCTGTAATTTTTGTCATCTGATATACGAGCTCTACAAAAAGCATTCCTTAAAAACAAACCCCTTAGATACAACACCAAAGACACAGTCCTTGAAAGAAAGAATCGATAAGCTGGACTTCATTAAAATTAAAAGCTCCTGGTCTGCAAAAGATAATGTCAAGGTAATGAGAAGACAAGCCAAAGACTGGAGAAAATATTTGTAAAAGATACAACTGATAAAGGACAGTTATCCTTTATATATATAAAATATACTAAGAACTCTTAAAACTCAACAAGAAAACAAACAACTTGATTAATAAGTGGACCAAAGACCTGACAACTCACCAAAGACAAAGATACACAGGTGGAAGACAAGAATATGAAAAAAGATGCTCCAAAATCCTATGTTATCATGGAAATACAAATTAAAACAATGAGATATACCAATTAGGATGACCAAAATCTGGAAGACGGACAACGCCAAATGCTGGCGAGGTTGTAGAGCAATAGGAACTCTCGTACATGGCTGGTATGAAGGCAAAATGGTACAGCCACTTTGTAAGACTATTTGGCAGCTTCTTACAAAACTAAGCATACTCTTCCCATGTGATCCAGTAATCATGCTCCTTGGTATTTAGCCAAAGAGGCGGAAACTATCTCCACACAAAATCCACACATGGATGTTTATAGGAGCTTTACTCATAACTGCCAAACTTGAAAGCCACCAAGATGTCCTTCAGGAGGTGAATGGATAAATAAACTATGGTACATCCAGACAATAGAAAATTATTCAGTGCTTAAAAGTGAGCTACCTCATCATGAAAAGAAATGGGAAAATCTTAAATGCATACTACTAACTCAAAGCCAATCTGAAAAGACTGCATACTATAGGGTTCCAACGCAAGGACATTCTGGAAAAGGCAAAACTACGGGGACAAGAAAGAGATCGGGGGTCACCAAAGATTGGGTGGCAGGATGACTATGCAAAGCACAGCGAATTTTAGGGCAGTGAAAATACTCTGTATGATATTCAAATCATGGATATAGGTCATTATACACTTGTCCAAACCCTAAAATAAACACCACCAAGAGTGAACTCTAAGGGAAACTAGGACTTTGGGTGACTATGATGTGTCAACATAGGTTCATCCTTTGTAAAAAAATGTATCATTCTGATAAGGGACACTGATGCCAGGGAAGGCTATGTAGTGTGGGGACAGGGTGTGTATCTGAAATCTGTTATCTTCCTCTCAATATTGCGTGAAACCTAAAACTGCTCTAAAAAAAAAACAAAGCCCTCGGGGAGCCTGGGTGGCTCAGTGGGTTAAAGCCTCTGCCTTCAGCTCAGGTCATTATCCCAGGGACCTGGGATCGAGCCCCACATTGGGTTCTCTGCTCAGCAGGGAGCCTGCTTCCCCCTCTCTCTCTGTCTGCCTCTCTGCCTACTTATGCTGTCAAATAAATAAAATATATTTTAAAAAATTAAAAAAAGAAAACAAAGCCCCCAAATACATACACCGACACACACAAGCCCCTCAGGTATCCAGTTCCTGGGTTCTATGGTCAAATTAGCTTGCTTCAATTTCCAGGGGTAAATTTTCCTAAATATCTTCACTTTTGTGTTCTATCATTAATAGTTCAGATTTCTTCTATGCAGGACCCACCATGTGGATGATTTGTAATCTTTAAAACGGGTATTGGTGGGCACCTGGGTGGCTCAGTGGGTTAAAGCCTCTGCCTTCGGCTCAGGTCGTGATCCCAGAGTCCTGGGATCAAGCCCCGCATGGAGCTCTCTGCTCAGCAGGGAGCCTGCTTCCTCCTCTCTCTCTGCCTGCTTCTCTGCCTACTTGTGATCTCTGTCTGTCAAATAAATAAATAAAATCTTTAAAAAAAATAAAAATAAAAATAAAATGGGTATTGGTAATCATGAACAGTGGTTATCTCCAGAGGATGGGACTACAGAAGATTTGCACATTCTGTGTTTTTATATTTCTGTAATGTTTAATTTTCATAAGCAGGTATTGCTTTTGTACTCAGAAAGAAGATCAACAAGTTCAAATTTTTTAAAAAATTTTGTAAAGATTTGTATAAATGAGAAGAAGCAGACTCCTTACATAGAAAGGTAAAGTGTTTAAAAGAGTCAATTGAAAGGTAGGGGAAAAAAAAGAAATTCTGGGCCAAATGTTCTGTTTAGGATATTAAAGTATGTGATAGCAACAGGTGTGGCTGTCTTGCTGTTATTTCTCGGCCACGTATTTGTTGGTCTTATCTTCCCTTAAGACTTCCCTTAAGACAGGTTTTTTGTTTTTTTTCCCTAGAGTCTTCCCTAGCATGGAGCTGGAGTGAGTATCCAAAGATATCTTTGCTTAGTTGAATTGAATTGTCTTATTAAGACAAAAAAGGTTTTCCCTTGAGATATCCAACTAACCAAGAATATTCAAAGTTTTTTTTAAATGCTAAAGAAGCTGGACTACAAAGCCTACATTCAGAATGTCACCCTTGACCCAGCTTTGGTGAACAGTCGTCTAATGGAGCAAAGACAGCACTTCCAGATCAAAGAAACCTGTTCATTTTTTAAAATCAAGAAATTTCATTTTGTCATCTCACACTTAAAAATGAAATTGACCTGCAGACACAGCTCATTTCCTCACCCGCCCCTGTTAAAACTCTTTGTTTCAAATCCAAATAAAAGGAGCCCAGGTTCTGGTTTATTTCCTGTCTCCATCCAGCAGTATCAGGGATTCTAGAGAACTTCTGGGAAAGACCTTGGCCAACTGCCATCGCAGAGCCTGCTGGGAGTGAGCTTGCGAAGAAAATGGGTGAACTCCCAGTCCATGAACACCGCTGGACCATTAGCGCTGCTGACACAGTCTTGGAGGGGACAAACAGGAGCCTCAAGCAAAGGGAGCCTAGATGGCAAGGATTTTCTTGGGTTTAAACATTTAGAGTTGGCACTGTTCTCATTTCTAAGAACACTCCTTCCCTCCCCACCAAAACCCCCTCCCCCGCTCCTCTCCCCCCGGCTTTTTCCCATTTTTCCTTTTGCTCCAGGGAAATCATATGGTTTCTGAGCTTGGCCTGACCTTAGTCCATCTCAGGAGAGGGGACCTCCCCCTACACTCTCAAATATCTTGATAAGTTGCTTATTCTCAAAGTCTCTCTGGTTCACTAGGACACCACCTTTTCCTTTTTTTTTTTTCCCCAAGATATTTAAAAATAAGCATTAAGTCATCCCAACGTGACTTTGAGCCAAGCCAGATCATTCTTTTCCAATAGATCTGATATTTAGAGGAAACAATTTGAATGTTCATACACAGTGTGCCACCCAACTGAGCTCATGACTACATGTCACCTGGAATTGTTTTTGCAAAAACAGTAATAATGATGATAATAGTAACAACAGCCACCATTAAGGTAGGCACTGAGTAGTAGGCATAGTAGGCACTGAGCTGAATACTTTATATGCCTTACCTCATTGAACTCCTGCAACAACTTTCTGATTTAAGTGCCACTATCATCCCTACTTTAACGTAAAGAAAGTTGAGATTCAGAGAGGCTAAGTGACTTGCCCAAGGTTACATGGCAAATTAACAACAGACACAGACAGAATCCAGCCTAGGCCAGTCTGATCCCCAAGCCCTTGTTCTTACGTTACACTTTCAGGCTTTAAAAAAAAAAAAAAAAAAAAAAAAAAAATTTTCTCTAAACCTGGACTGAACATGCCTGGAGGGCAGGATCTTTACCCCAAAGCATTATCACCCCTCACTGCAGCATCTGGCGATAGGTAGGTGGAGAAACCCAGCAACCACTTTATTCCCTAAATATTAAGAAATGGTGTGGCACCAGTTTACTGTAAACTATGAGTTTACTTCTTTTACTTGAATTATCCATAGCATTATTTCTTCCCCAGAGCCCTGGCTGAAGCAGTAAACAAAGGGCTCATTTAATGTTTTAGCTCTTGAAATGAACACAATGATACTGTCTTTTATCTACCAGTATACCGGCACAAGAGCACATCCCAGAAGCCACGCCCATCTCTAACCTCAGAATGTGACCTTATCTGGAAATACAGCCTTTGAGGATGTAATCAAGCTAAGACTGAGATCACACTGGATGAAGGTGGCCTAATCCAATGACTGGGGTCCTGACAAGAGGGAAGAAATTTGGACACACCCAGGGCACACACCCCTGGGAAGACAGAGGCAGAGACTGGAGTGGTCAGTCTAGGAGCCTAGGAACACAAAAGATTACCAGTAATCACCAGAAGCGAGGACAGAGGCCTAGAACAAAAATACCCTCGGGTCCCCAGAAGGAACCAACCCAGTCAACATCTTGATTTCTAGCCTCCAGAACTGGAAGGGAATCAGTTTCTATTGTTGAAGCCAGCCAGTGGATGGGGCTCCATTACCACAGCTCTAGAAAACCAATAAACAGGCTCTGGCTAGAAAAAAATGTCAGCGTGAGAAAAGGTACCCAGATCCTCCCAATTCAGAGGCAATTCCAGATATCCTGCCAGCTGGGGCTACCTTTTACAGGCCAGAAAGTACCTACTGTCCTTCCAAGCAGGCTGATGTTAAATCCCAGTGACAGCGGGCTTTGAAGACGGGGTGAGAAAGAAATGGGTAGGACCCATCACTTCAGCCCGTGAAGGTGTGCTATGCTGGACTGGACTTTTGCCCCTGGGTTTTACTTGTCACGACAGCCATGACAGCAAAAGGACCATGGCTATTCTCCTAGGGCTGAGAGCGTCTGAGTAGCACGCAGTGTGCCCACGGTGCTGCTGGAAGGAGGGCTGCCGGAGTGCTGGGACAGTTCCGACCGTCCCCACGGGAGATGGCACCAGATCACCCACTTTAAACCCTTACAAGTACTTGGCCAAGAAGTGAGCCAGAACCTCAATAACGGGCCACCTGCGGGGTGTGGGTGAGCAGGGACAGTAGCTGGGATCAGGGAGGCAGGGAGGAGGCACTGGAGGGGCCAAGGAACCCACTTGGGCTGAGGAGAGCGGAGTTCAGAACAACGAGAAATGAAGAGACAGGCCCTGAGAAGCCAAGGCTGTTAGGAACGAGTGCCGAGGTGTGCTCCCAGGAAGAACTTCTGAGCAGCAGGTAAGTGTGGCAGGAGCGGGTGCCCCTCTTTGCTGAGGCACATGCCAGGGCCAGGGAAACACGGGTATTTGGTGAGACATCTCAGAGAAGAGGACGGGGCAGAGACACTGTTAGCATCACATCATCTTGGGAAACCGCTAACAGGAGGTCAAACTTGGTTGCCTGAAAGGCCTGTCTCGCAGACTTCCCTCCACTTAAGGCCCAAAGCTCTCCCCAGAGCCAGCAGCCCCAACCCCATCCAGAGCAGCCTCAGTGCCCTGAATGGCCAATAATCCCTGCCAAAGAACAGGGAGCAGGAGGTGAGTCATGCTGAGAGAAACAAGGAACTGCTCAGGGGCTGGGGCAGAGTCAAGGCCAAGGGAGAGAAAGAGGCTCCAATCCAAAGGCACTGGCCATGAGGCTGGCGACAGAGAGCACAGCCTGCACACCGCACATTTAGGATGTGAAGAGACACACGAACAGACTAGAGGCCGCTCCTGAGGCTTATCAATCAGGGCCATTCCAGCCATGGGCAGAAGCTACAAACCGAAGCAAAGCCTTGCTTGGGATCTTCCTCTGGAGCCTGTGTGTTGGACAAGCCCACAGTGAGGCTGGTCAGAAGGGGCTGTCTCACCCTTCTTTCCCCTGAAGGGCATCTCACACACAACTGTAACGTCCCAGTTTGGGGCCAGCTCCCCCTGCCTCGTGGGGCCCTGTCCAGGTGGGCAGGGCGCTACAGATAGTATAATGAATGACAAAGAAGGCTCTCTTGGAGATTCTTGGAGACTCGTTGTATGTCTTGAACAGATCACCCCCAGCGCAGGCTGGGCTTCCAAAGGGTCAACTTACCTTCTGTGACGGACACACTGGTCCCACTGGGGTCATTTGGATGTGGAGCGGAAGGTGGGTCATAGCCAATCACCAGGTCAATGGTGGCCTAGGTAGAAATAATTTATTGCAGAGAGAATGAGTGCAGGGTAATGGACTCAATGCAAACCAAGTCAGCAGGAATAAAAGGTTCTGGAAGGGGCGAGAAGAGTAGGGGAGAAAGATCACACACGCTCCATTGTTTCTATCCTCCCTCTTGTGAGCCAGGTGGGCAGGGAAGCCTGGGAAAGGAGTTACCTGTTACAGGTTGCCAAGTGTACCATTGCTAAAGGGCAACCTCACAAACTGGAGCAAAGTTGTAACACGTAAGCATGACCTTGTGATTGGCCTCCATCCTAGCCTTGAGACGGCCTCCAGTCAAAGAAGCTCATTTTACATGGTTCAGTTAGCTGTTTGCACCTTGACTTCTTTATTCACCGCTGAGATTTATTTTCATTTTTCTCTTCTCTAAAAATAAGTTGAGTAACTAACAAAAATTATATAACAATGTGATTCATAAAACAGGATAAAAAAGGGAAGCAAGTCTGATTATAGAGAAAACAAATACACAAACCAAGATTATTGCATCTTGTGTAAAAGGTGACTCCAAGATGGCTAGGAACCAAGGCAAGAAGAACAGAAAATGTTATGCAACTTTCATTTTCAGAAAGGAAGAAACATGCTAGTTCCTTATAGGAAATACAATTGTTTTCATTTTTAAAATCTGTGACAACTTTGTCACATAGGGCGTTACCCTAGGGCAGAGTTTCCTATACTTAGGTATTTCATGAACCTACAAAATTTCAAAAAAACTTCTAGGGGGCATCCACATAGGGATGCTAACCCAAGCCCACAACTATATCTACTGTTATGATAATTTCACAAAAGAAATTAATTTTAACAGCAAAAATGAGGAAGGACAAACTGCAGAATAAACGCAATCCTTTGCAAATAAGGATGGCGCATGGGCGCGCGCAAACACCCACACGCCTGCATGGACACACCCAAGTCACCGGTTAAAATACAGAGGTAATATTTAGAACATAGTCATACTGAAAAATCATTGTTTATCGGAAATTCAAATTTAAATGGGCATCTCGTACTTCCACCTGCCACTCCTGCTACACCTAGTAAAATCTAGTACATACACGCATGCGCTGGTGCACACACACACACACACGACACGTTACCTTTTTCTCATCTGTCTGTTCATCCATGAATATTCCCTCATGGATCAGCACATTCCTGAACTACAGGTCCGGGAGATACTTAGCAGAACGATAAATGAAGCCCCCAACAAGAGTTTTGTGGGGAAAAAAGAATCCTAAGAGCAGCATCCGATGGCTACCTCTGCCAAAGCCCCAGGCCACAAGCTGAAGGCGGAGTGCAAGGAGCACTGAGGGGCTCAATTGCCAAACTTTAGTATCAAATTTTCAAAACTTAGAAGAGGCCATGGATGGCTCGACCTCTGGATCAGTGGTTTCCGGATAACGTCAGGATTCCCAGAAGTGCCCCAGTTCTATGTGAGCTTGCTTCTGTGCTTAAAAAAAAACCAAAAACAAAACCAGCCAGAAACATCGCTGACTTGGACCGTCTTTCCTAAATATCAGTTCTCTCAGCTGGGTTTTGGAAAAATAGATGAAATATGACATCCTGAGTTTATGTTTTAGTATTAGAATGCGGATTCCCAGCAAACCAATAAGTTTTGGAGCCTAGACCAACACACTGACATTCCAAATAGGGCTTTGAGAAGCCTAACTGTATTCTGGCTTATGGGGATGGCCCGTTTTAGTACAAAATTTTCTTCCTTTGTCCAGGCTCCCAAACAAAATAAACTGATTGAAAGGTAAAGGAGTTAGAGGTTAATGGAGCAAGCATGGTAGCTTTACGAGCACTGTTAGCAATCAGAAATCTGAGAGCTATGAGCTTTGAGTCCATATATTTTTTTAAGTGCCCTCGAGAAAGAGAATTCTGGGTTCGCATCAGACAGTATCACTATGCACTTATTTAGAGAGGCTATGGTCAGAAAATAGTGAGCTGCCGATCACTGATAAACACCATGATATTCACATCTTGATGTTCCAAGGTAATATTATGAGACTGACGCGCTGCCTACTGCGCTAAGGAGGCACCCTTCCAAGGTAATATTAATGAAATACCTTCTACAGAATGTTTCAGAATGTGTCTGAGCCACAGAGCTATGCTCACCACACGAATGTAAACACCCAAGGGGATATGCACAGAGCTATACCAAGAGAGGGTCCCACTCACTCCACACCATTTTCCAAAGAAAATCAAGTTTACCTAATCTACTAGCTCTGTGATTCCAAGGACAGGATGAGGCCATATCATTTGCAAGTGGACCTGTTATCTCAAAAACCATAGGGGGTGGTGTGTGTATGTGTGTGCATGTGGTGAACTGATTATCATTTCACTCTTTTTTTTTTTTTTAAAGATTTTATTTATTTATTTGACAGAGATCACAAGTAGGCAGAGAGGCAGGCAGAGAGAGAGGGGGAATCAGGCTCCCCACTGAGCAGAGATCCAGATGCGGGGCTCGATCCCAGGACCCTGAGATCATGACCTGAGCCAAAGGCAGAGGCTTAACCCACTGAGCCACCCAGGCGCCCCCCATTTCACTCTTCTTAATGAACTTTTTGCTTCTTATCTCACTTCAAAGCCATTCAACAAAAGAGAAAGTGCTCACCCCAGTATCTTGCCCCTTTTCGTTCAGCAGGGGGATGAGTTTGTACGGCAGTGATCTGCTCTGGTCACCGATCAGGTCCTTCAGGGCGACAGTGGCCGTGCCAATTAACCTGCGGGAGAAACGAGAGAGTGCATGGGAACCTAAGTGAGAGGCACGCTTCTGCTGACTCAGCGACCTCCCCATTCCCTTCGAATTCATCTGTTAGTGTTAACATCACTCACCGTGAAATGAATTTTGGGAATTTTGGCAATAAACATCACTTTTCCAGAACAAGTAGTCATTTCGAGAGTCTAACTGTGGTGCCTATGAAATTTCAAGTCATGAATGAGATGACTCATGAATGGCTGACAGAGACCGAACAGCATCCCTCAGGGTCCAAGGAGAGAGAAAAGTAGGACAAAATCCAAGCATTCTACTTGCAGTGTAAATGTAAGAAGACCCATCAAACATTGCCCACTGTAAAAATGCCCCTCTGCTCTCCAGGGAGACCTTCTGCTAATGTAAATAGGTTGCTAGTTTACCGATGAGGCCAACTTACTAACCTGTATACTATGGAGAATTCATAAGCCAGGTATGTGTCCTTCTCCATGTTCCTGGACCCGGAGGGGTTATGTTCAGCCTCAAGCCCTTAACCAGCTCCCTGTCAGTGCACATAACCTAGTGGTACAGAGGCACACATGTCTCTGCTCACCACAGTCAGGCCCCTAAAGGCACAAATTATTATTTCTCTTTTCTTTTTTTTAATTGCTTTTTCTGTTCAGTGCTCTCACCCCACTGGTTGGAACAGAGTTCATTTATTTATATATATTTACTGAGTGAAGGAAAGAATAAATAAGTCTATATACATTAAGAAAGAACACCCAAAACATGTTTTGTAGTTAGGGCCCATGATCAAAAAAATTTACTGAACACACAACACCTAAGAGTTAGTGAATATAAAAATGTGACCCACAGAATATAGTCTGTACATTGGGGGTTTGTAATGGACAACATGGTATGAGATTGGGTGAACTGAAGACGTTCTCTTCGTGAAAGGCAATGAAAAAGCAAAGAAAGCCCAGAGATGTGCTCTCAGTACGGACACCAAAAAAAGGAAAAGAGAAACCGGGAGAATTTAAAAATATTATTTACTTACACCCTGCCTACATTTGCAGTGACTGATACTAATAAATGGTAGATATGATAGCATGATCATTAGCATAAAAACAGAAAACTAAGCATCAAATCCTCAAAGTGATAGAAGAGATTCTTTATATCAAAAAACCCGGGGGG